>NC_079198.1:126449381-126541881 GCF_029499605.1 Hyla sarda | reverse complement strand
TATTCTACTCTGGAACAATGAGAGTTGAGCCAGTTTTTCTCTAGAAAGTGAGAGTAAGGCTGCGTTCACATTACGTTTTATAGATACGGCCCCGAATCTCATTCATTTCAATGAGGAGACCGGATTCACACAGTGTCTCTGGTCGGCTAATTTTTGACCCGTATCTGGTTATGTGACCGGACCTAAAACCGTGACAAAACGTAATGTGAAAGCAGCCTAAAATGTATCGTTCTGAAGCCGAGATATTTTGGTCATCGGATACAATTTGTAACGGATACAATTGTAACAAACCCTCAACTGTGAGAGGTCATAGGTCAGGACAGGATGTAAAGAAGACCGTTAATTATATAAGACCTTTTTTTTTTTCACAACTCCACCCCACAGAAAAGATGGCGTACAAACCACATGTTAAAAACGCGCATACACAAGACCGTCCAATATCATAACTTTTGGGCAACTATAACTGGCATGAATGGGAGAGTGCAAGCTAGAATATTAGGGAGCTGCAGAGCTGTGTGTGTTATTTGGTATAATACCGTACAATGTATATGTAGTGTTTTCTAATAAGAAGTGTCGCCGTCTGTCGCATCGTCGTGTTCAGCAGCTGGAGAGGAGAAATCCTGAGGGGAAGCAGATGGAAGGAGTCTCATTACTTCCCTCCACACTATTAAAAGCATAAATAAAAATAACAGGGACGGGAAGGATCGGCGAATTCTTGGCGCGGTGCGCACTGTTTACAACATGACTGTTTTACAAAGAGAGGAAGCAAACACCACTCCCTTTCTGTGAAAATCAACCTTCCCTCTGTCCTCGCAGACTATTCCCTCCGCAGACCCTTCCATCCATTACCCCCTCAGTCTGCTCTCCCTGTAAACTGAAGCCGTTCTGCAGAATCCTACCCCCCCCCCCCTCCATAACACAACAATATCCTGCGCTCCTAATGAGAAACACAATTGGAGCTTATTGTCTCCAGAACAGACGCATCTTCTGCTATTTCACATCTGTAATGTTTCCACGTGCCAGCAGAGTCCAACATCCTCACTCAATGGGACACAAGGGTCCTTTATGGACTAAAATACACCCATGGGGGTCACAGGATTTACTCGGTCAGGGACAGTCACCCCACCCTTCTATACTAACATATTGTGTAGTCACAAATTTAAGGGAGATGGAGACAACATGGCAAGCTCGAAAACTGAGATTCCAGCTGTACTGGTCCTGAGGTACAGCCTTGACTACTCCAGAGCTGCACTCACTATTCTGCTGGTGAGGTCACTGTGTACATACATTAAATTACTTATCCTGTACTGATCCTGAGTCATATCCTGTATTATACTCCAGAGCTGTACTCACTATTCTGCTGGTGGGGTCACTGTGTACATACATTACATTACTTATCCTGTACTGATCCTGAGTTATATCCTGTATTATACTCCAGAGCTGTACTCACTATTCTGCTGGTGAGGTCACTGTGTACATACATTACATTACTTATCCTGTACTGATCCTGAGTTATATCCTGTATTATACTACAGAGCTGTACTCACTATTCTGCTGGTGAGATCACTGTGTACATACATTACATTACTTATCCTGTACTGATCCTGAGTTATATCCTGTATTATACTACAGAGCTGCACTCACTATTCTGCTGGTGAGGTCACTGTGTACATACATTACATTACTTATCCTGTACTGATCCTGAGTTATATCCTGTATTATACTCCAGAGCTGTACTCACTATTCTGCTGGTGGGGTCACTGTGTACATACATTACATTACATATCCTGTACTGATCCTGAGTTATATCTTGTATTATACTCCAGAGCTGTACTCACTATTCTGCTGGTGGGGTCACTGTGTACATACATTACATTACATATCCTGTACTGATCCTGAGTTATATCCTGTATTATACTACAGAGCTGTACTCACTATTCTGCTGGTGAGATCACTGTGTACATACATTACATTACTTATCCTGTACTGATCCTGAGTTATATCCTGTATTATACTACAGAGCTGCACTCACTATTCTGCTGGTGAGGTCACTGTGTACATACATTACATTACTTATCCTGTACTGATCCTGAGTTATATCCTGTATTATACTACAGAGCTGCACTCACTATTCTGCTGGTGGGGTCACTGTGTACATACATTACATTACTTATCCTGTACTGATCCTGAGTTATATCCTGTATTATACTTCAGAGCTGTACTCACTATTCTGCTGGTGGGGTCACTGTGTACATACGTTACATTACTTATCCTGTACTGATCCTGAGTTATATCCTGTATTATACTTCAGAGCTGTACTCACTATTCTGCTGGTGGGGTCACTGTGTACATATATTACATTACTTATACCGGGGGCAGTTCATTTTTCCGATGACTGTACAGGTTTATAGATGACAGTTTCCACAATGCAAGTCATCAGAGCGAAACACTGGACACAGTGAAAACACAGAATGACTTTGTATCAGTCCCCGGGGTGTTAAGCTCATTTCCCTGATCCAGGGACAAAAAAAAAACAAAACAGGAACTTCTTTGAAAGCTGCTGACAATAGGACAGAGGGGAGATAAGGGCGGCAGGACCTTCTGTAGTGAATGAGCCCCCGGCACTGTCATATACAGCGGATCCCCCTCTGCTGGTTCTGCAAGGAAAACTTCACACGGTTTATAGTGACCCAAGGGGTTAAATTATATTCACACAAGAACACAAAGTTATCGAGAAAAAGAGGAAGCAATGACACTTCCGGACTGATAGAGGGAAATATTCCAGCAAAGACCAAACTGAAGGATCAGCCGGGGAACAACACAACTGAGTCCTCACAATGATCAGAGAATGGAGGACGACCAGAGGCTGACAACTGCCAGACACCCATCAGCCATAACATTAAGACCCCCACCTAGCACCGTGTCGCTCCCCGCAGCCCGGACCCTATAGACCTGCGATGTGTTCTGTAGTGTCAGCAGGTCCTGTACAAAGAAAAACAATTACCTCCAAGGAAGGGTGGAACTCAGGCGCTGAAGGACCTGGCAAATCTCAGGACAGCAAAACATTTATTCCCAGTGGGCAGTATGCAACGCATTTTGCGCATAAGCGCTTCTTCAGGCATGCCTGATGCCTGATGAAGCGCTTATGCATGAAACGCGTTGCATACTGCCCACTGGGAATAAATGTTTTGCTGTCCTGAGTTTTGCCAGGTCCTTCAGCGCCTGAGTTCCACCCTTCCTTGGAGGTGATTGTTTTTCTTTGTGCCATATCTGTGGAGCGGCAGCAGTGGACCATCATTACATACCTTTATCCATGTTGCGCTGGCCCTTGCACAACCAGCTTTGGTAAGCGCGATTTTACATTGAGCGTCTTGCATGAATTGGCGGTATTACACTATGGAGCGCTCCTTTTGTGTCTTTTTTTAGCAGGTCCTGTAAGCAGGGCTGGTGCAAGGATTTTTGTCACCCTAGGCAAAAGCTAATTTTGCCGCCACTTGACTTCGCCCATTGGCCCGCACTTTGACATGCACCACCTTACTACTGGGGTGACACACAGTAACAAGCCCCTCTTCATGTAATTAGCTTACTACTGGGGTGACACACTGTAACAAACCTCCTCCTCATGTAATTACCTTACTACTGGGGTGACACACAGTAACAAGCCCCTCTTCATGTAATTAGCTTACTACTGGGGTGACACACTGTAACAAACCTCCTCCTCATGTAATTAGCTTACTACTGGGGTGACACACAGTAACAAGCCCCTCTTCATGTAATTAGCTTACTACTGGGGTGACACACTGTAACAAACCTCTTTCTCATGTAATCTCCTTACTACTGGGGTGACACACTGTAACAAACCTCCTCCTCATGTAATCGCCTTACTACTGGGGTGACACACTGTAACAAACCTCCTCCTCATGTAATCTCCTTACTACTGGGGTGACACACAGTAACAAACCTCCTCCTCATGTAATCTCCTTACTACTGGGGTGATACACTGTAATAAACCTCCTTCTCATGTAATCTCCTTACTACTGGGGTGACACATTGTAACAAACCCCCTCCTCATGTAATCACCTTACTACTGGGGTGACACACTGTAACAAACCTTCTCCTCATGTAATCACCTTACTACTGGGGTGACACACTGTAACAAACCTCCTCCTCATGTAATCACCTTACTACTGGGGTGACACACTGTAACATACCTCCTCCTCATGTAATCACCTTACTACTGAAGTGACACACTCTATTAAACCTCCTCCTCATGTATCCTCCTTAATACTGGGGTGACACACTGTAACAAACCTCCTCCACATGTCATCTCCTTACTACTGGGGTGACACATTGTAACAAACCCCCTCCTCATGTAATCTCCTTACTACTGGGGTGACACACTGTAACAAACCTCCTACTCATGTAATCTCCTTACTACTGGGGTGACACACTGTAACAAACCCCCTCCTCATGTAATCTTCTTACTACTGGGGTGACACACTGTAACAAACCCCCTCCTCATGTAATCTCCTTACTACTGGGGTGACACACTGTAACAAACCTCCCCCTCATGTAATCTCCTTACTACTGGGGTGACACACTGTAACAAACCCCCTCCTCATGTAATCTTCTTACTACTGGGGTGACACACTGTAACAAACCCCCTCCTCATGTAATCTCCTTACTACTGGGGTGACACACTGTAACAAACCCCCTCCTCATGTAATCTCCTTACTACTGGGGTGACACACAGTAACAAGCCCCTCTTCATGTAATTAGCTTACTACTGGGGTGACACACTGTAACAAACCTCCTCCTCATGTAATTACCTTACTACTGGGGTGACACACAGTAACAAGCCCCTCTTCATGTAATTAGCTTACTACTGGGGTGACACACTGTAACAAACCTCCTCCTCATGTAATTAGCTTACTACTGGGGTGACACACAGTAACAAGCCCATCTTCATGTAATTAGCTTACTACTGGGGTGACACACTGTAACAAACCTCTTTCTCATGTAATCTCCTTACTACTGGGGTGACACACTGTAACAAACCTCCTCCTCATGTAATCACCTTACTACTGGGGTGACACACTGTAACAAACCTCCTCCTCATGTAATCTCCTTACTACTGGGGTGACACACAGTAACAAACCTCCTCCTCATGTAATCTCCTTACTACTGGGGTGATACACTGTAATAAACCTCCTCCTCATGTAATCTCCTTACTACTGGGGTGACACACTGTAACATACCTCCTCCTCATGTAATCACCTTACTACTGAAGTGACACACTCTATTAAACCTCCTCCTCATGTATCCTCCTTAATACTGGGGTGACACACTGTAACAAACCTCCTCCACATGTCATCTCCTTACTACTGGGGTGACACATTGTAACAAACCCCCTCCTCATGTAATCTCCTTACTACTGGGGTGACACACAGTAACAAGCCCCTCTTCATGTAATTAGCTTACTACTGGGGTGACACACTGTAACAAACCCCCTCCTCATGTAATCTTCTTACTACTGGGGTGACACACTGTAACAAACCCCCTCCTCATGTAATCTCCTTACTACTGGGGTGACACACTGTAACAAACCTCCCCCTCATGTAATCTCCTTACTACTGGGGTGACACACTGTAACAAACCCCCTCCTCATGTAATCTTCTTACTACTGGGGTGACACACTGTAACAAACCCCCTCCTCATGTAATCTCCTTACTACTGGGGTGACACACTGTAACAAACCCCCTCCTCATGTAATCTCCTTACTACTGGGGTGACACACAGTAACAAGCCCCTCTTCATGTAATTAGCTTACTACTGGGGTGACACACTGTAACAAACCTCCTCCTCATGTAATTAGCTTACTACTGGGGTGACACACAGTAACAAGCCCATCTTCATGTAATTAGCTTACTACTGGGGTGACACACTGTAACAAACCTCTTTCTCATGTAATCTCCTTACTACTGGGGTGACACACTGTAACAAACCTCCTCCTCATGTAATCACCTTACTACTGGGGTGACACACTGTAACAAACCTCCTCCTCATGTAATCTCCTTACTACTGGGGTGACACACAGTAACAAACCTCCTCCTCATGTAATCTCCTTACTACTGGGGTGATACACTGTAATAAACCTCCTCCTCATGTAATCTCCTTACTACTGGGGTGACACACTGTAACATACCTCCTCCTCATGTAATCACCTTACTACTGAAGTGACACACTCTATTAAACCTCCTCCTCATGTATCCTCCTTAATACTGGGGTGACACACTGTAACAAACCTCCTCCACATGTCATCTCCTTACTACTGGGGTGACACATTGTAACAAACCCCCTCCTCATGTAATCTCCTTACTACTGGGGTGACACACTGTAACAAACCTCCTCCTCATGTAATCTCCTTACTACTGGGGTGACACACTGTAACAAACCCCCTCCTCATGTAATCTCCTTACTACTGGGGTGACACACTGTAACAAACCCCCTCCTCATGTAATCTCCTTACTACTGGGGTGACACACTGTAACAAACCTCCCCCTCATGTAATCTCCTTACTACTGGGGTGACACACTGTAACAAACCTCCTTCTCATGCTGCTGGCTGAACGAGTGGTTCAGATGCTGATTGTCTAAGGGTGTGTTCACACTACGGAATTCCCACAGAATTCCACGGGCGGAATTCCGCGGTGTGAACTTAACATTAGTGTGAATGGGTCTCCGCGTGACCCGTTCACACTGCGGAATTTAAGCAGCGGACAATGTTCATTCTTTGCGCGGATTCCGCCAGCACTGTATAGCCGTCAATGGTAATGGTTCAGGCAATTGAAGTATTTTCGGCGGCGGCCGCCAGACGGAATCTGAATTCAGCGAGCGGAGATTCCGCAGTGTGAACGCACCCTAACTTTCTTGTGGCAGGCAGAGCGGCGCCCCCCATCAAGAGGGCGCTCTAGGCGGCTGCCTACTTTGCCTATAGGCAGAGCCGGCCCTGCTGTAAGGGGTGAGGTGTGGCCTCCATGGATGGGATTTGTTTCTCCAGCACATCCCATAGACCAGTGGTCTCAAACTGTGGCCCTCCAGATGATGCAAAACTTCAACTCCCAGCATGCCCGGACAGCCAACGGCTGTCCGGGCATGCTGGGAGTTGAAGTTTTGTAACATCTGGAGGGCCACAGTTTGAGACCACTGCCATAAGCGATTAATTAGATTAAGATCTGGGATATTTGGAGCCTGAATCACCATCTTGATCTCTTTGTATTCCTCATTCCCGGACATTGGAGGAATTTATAATTGGTTTTACCCTGGTTTTGTGGTGTACATTTGTCGCACAGTGGGGGAGATTTATCAAAACCTGTGCAGAGGAAAAGTTGCCCAGTTGCCCATAGCAACCAATCAGATCGCTGCTTTCATTTTTAATAAGGCCTCTGAAAAATGAAAGAAGCGATCTGATTGGTTGCTATGGGCAACTGGGCAACTTTTCCTCTGCACAGGTTTTGATAAATCTCCCCCAGTGTGTCTCAGATGCTGTTTTGAGACTTTTAATTGCGAATTTGGGGGAGATTTATCAAAACCTGTGCAGAGGAAAAGTTGCCCAGTTGCCCATAGCAACCAATCAGATCGCTTCTTTCATTTTTCAGAGGCCTTATTAAAAATGAAAGCAGCGATCTGATTGGTTGCTATGGGCAACTGGGCAACTTTTCTTTTTCACAGGTTTTGATAAATCTCCCTCTTTTGCTTTAGAAGGTTTTTTCGAAAAGAACGTACCAAGTCATGATTTCAGTTGATATCCTGCAGTGGTCAGGAATTCATGATATGCGACTTTTCAGTTTGTCGCATCTTTTGTCGCAACTGCGCTAAATTAGGCGCAAGTCTACACGAGCCCTGACTTGGCTTACAAAACTGACTGCAAACAGCATTTTTAAACACATTTTGTCGCACGGGACAAAAAGTCGCACAAAAAGTCACAGAGGGGCACCATACAAAGTAGAGTACTGAAGTAAGGAATGGGATCAGCACCAGATTTAGCACTTGCCCTGCACAATTATATAAATTTGGCGCAGGTTTCCCCCACATAAATTAATTGGGTAAAAAGACGTTCCCCTACACCACTCTTGATGAATACCCCCAATGTCTGCAATGTGGTGAGGGGGGCATTATCCGGCCACTGCCATTAGGGATCTCTCTGCCATGAAGGGGGGAACTCGGTCTGTACAATGTTTAGGTAGGTAATACGGGTCAGGTTGGGTTCACATCACGTTTTATGCAATATGGGACCGCATACGGCTGGGGGGAGCTAAAACGGTGCGCTCCCGTATCCCTGAAGTATGCGGCCCGTTTGTAATGTATTTCACTGAGCCGACCGGAGTGAAGCGCTGACTCCGGTCGGCTCATTTGTGTCTCGTATGTGGTTCTCGCACCGGACCTAAGACCGTGGTCCAGCCGTATGTGGTCCCTAATTGCATAAAACGTGATGTGAACCCAGCCTGACAGCAACATCCACATGATGCCAGGACACAGTGGGGGGAGATTTATCAAAACCTGTCCAAAGGAAAAGTTGCTGAGTTGCCCATAGCAACCAATCAGATCGCTTCTTTCATTTTTCAGAGGCCTGTTCAGAAATGAAAGAAGTGATCTGATTGGTTGCTATGGGCAACTCAGCAACTTTTTCAAGTTTTGAAAAATCTCCCCCAAGGTCTCCAGTAGAATATTCCCCATCACACTGCCCAACCAGCTTGTCTTCTTCCCATAATGCACCTTGGTACCATCTGTGACACACATGGAACCGGACATCCACTAGACGGGAAATGTGATCCATCAGACCAGGCCGCCTTCTTCCATTGCTCCATGCTCCAGTTCTGATGCTCACTTATCTTCTGTAGATACTGTGGTAACGGGGTGTGCGGTGCAGGGCAGATGTTGTTACCCTAGGGGCAGATGGCATTAACTCCTTGTAATCGTGACGCCAGGGCATGGTTTATCCTCAATACCACCTGAAGGTATACCGCTGGATCCTGGGCTAGGCACGGGGGCAATAATTACTCCAACGCCAAGTTACGGATAATGATAACTTTACTGAGGGTAGACAGATGGTGAAGTCTATACAGTTCAGCCAGGACCCAAGGAGGTGACCAGTGATGCAGAGACCTTAGGGGCTTGCTGGGACTTGTAGTAGGGTCAATTTTATGCAGGCTTGACAAATGGTGACTGTGTGGTGGCCCAGTATGGGAGGTGTTACCCAGCGCTCCTGCTGTCCTGTCAGGTGGCCTCCATCAGTGTCCCCAAGGCCCCCTGCACTTGTTTCCCCATTGTAAATATGATTTACCATGTAAAGTGTTATAAAATGTAATGTTGCTTTAAGAGTTATACCATGTGATATGTCATGTGATTGTTACCCAGGAGGTACCAGTGACCAGGTGATCCCAGGAGTGACCTATGGGCTCCCTGCTAGTCTCCCCCATATAAGCCCTGGGTGGAGCTTCTCTCTCTTTGATCTCTGCTCTTCTGCTGAGGTCCAGTGCAGTCTTGTCTAGTGTGTGTGTCCAGAGTGTTGGAGACCTCAAAGTCCAATCCTGCAGCCGCCATCAAGTCAAGTAAGAGAAAGTCACAGCTTTATGAGTCAAGTCAGTCCCTGTCATCTGTCAAGTCAGCGTGGTCTGCATTCAATTGTCCAGTCCTACTACAAGTCCCATCAAGTCCTTAAGGTCTCTGCATCCCTGGTCACCTCCTTGGGCCCTGGCTGAACTGTATAGACTTTTCCATCTGTCTACCCTCAGTAAAGCTACCGTTGTCCGTAACTTGGCGTCGGAGTCTTTAGCCAGGACCCAAGGAGCTCAAACCAGAGGAAGCACCGTTCAGGTGTGAAACTTGTTGTTTGTCTCGGAACCCTCCACACCTCATGCCTTGTTTTTCCTTATGAAAATCTTGGAAAAATAAAAACCTCATCATTGCAACTACAGAGGGTGAGTGCGATTTCCTTTTCTGCCTTTCACCGTGTATTATTACCTGTAATCCAGTCATAATCTGCACCCCTGGGTTTTGCAACTACTGTATATCTAACTGCCTCCCCTGAAGTGGACTTTACATTTGTCTCAAGTACAATATTGCGAAGCTGTGCCACCATTTGTCTACTACTGTGGTTTATAGTAGTTATTTTCTTGTATGATAGGGGGCAGTATTATAGTAGTTATTTTCTTGTATTATAGGGGGCAGTATTATAGTAGTTATATTCCTGTATATAGGAGCAGTATTATAGTAGTTATTTTCTTGTATATAGGAGCAGTATTATAGTAGTTATTTTCTTGTATTATAGGGGGCAGTGTTATAGTAGTTATATTCTTGTATATAGGAGGAAGTATTATAGTAGTTATATTCTTGTATATAGGAGGAAGTATTATAGTAGTTATATTCTTGTATATAGGAGCAGTATTATAGTAGTTATATTCTTGTATATAGGAGCAGTATTATAGTAGTTATATTCTTGTATATAGGAGGCAGTATTATAGTAGTTATATTCTTGTATATAGGAGCAGTATTATAGTAGTTATATTCTTGTATATAGGAGCAGTATTATAGTAGTTATATTCTTGTATATAGGAGGCAGTATTATAGTAGTTATATTCTTGTATATAGGAGCAGTATTATAATAGTTATATTCTTGTATATAGGAGGCAGTATTATAGTAGTTATATTCTTGTATATAGGAGCAGTATTATAGTAGTTATATTCTTGTATATAGGGGGCAGTATTATAGTAGTTATATTCTTGTATATAGGAGCAGTATTATAGTAGTTATATTCCTGTATATAGGAGCAGTATTATAGTAGTTATTTTCTTGTATTATAGGGGGCAGTATTATAGTAGTTATATTCTTGTATATAGGAGGCAGTATTATAGTAGTTATATTCTTGTATATAGGAGCAGTATTATAGTAGTTATATTCTTGTATATAGGAGCAGTATTATAGTAGTTATATTCTTGTATATAGGAGCAGTATTATAGTAGTTATATTCTTGTATATAGGAGCAGTATTATAGTAGTTATATTCTTGTATTATAGGGGGCAGTATTATAGTAGTTATTTTCTTGTATTATAGGGGGCAGTATTATAGTAGTTATTATTTTAGTCATACTCTCGCCGGTTTGAGATGATCTATAAGATGTAATATAATGGGTTGTCGTTTCCTGTTAATTTCCACAGAGACCATACCTCGCACTCTACAAAAATCTTTACACACATTCAGATTTGTACTGCATTGACCTATTTTCTGGCCTCATTTCAAGCCTCCCCTGATTCCTCCGCAGAATCTTCCTCCGTCCTTCATCTTCTACAGTTCTGATGACCCAAATACAACCTTTCATATACTTAAATAGCAGGACCGGTTCCCCCCGTTCGCTCCCCTCCTCAGCATATTTAACCCCGTGTTCTTCACACACAGCACATGTCCCCAGTGAACCGAGATCTGAAGATGTTCTGCTCCTCGCATCAAATCCAGCAGTGACTGTCAGGATGAAAGGAAAGAAGAATCTTCAGAACTCAGGGTAGTGGAGAGAGACAGTCGGCTTAAGATTCAAGGTGCATATTCTTCTCTCATCTGATACACTGGAAGTACCAATAGTCTGGTGCCTAGTCTTATCCATTTTTGGAAAAGCTGGGTGACTATCAGCATGGCTGCCATTAAAAGCAAGGACTGACACTAGATTCAATTGTCAGCCAATGAGGAATGTAGAAAAGCTGGGTGATGCCCCCTATTGCAGTGGTCTCTAAACTGTGTGCCTTCAGCTGTTGCAAAACTGCAACTCCCAGCATGCCCGGACAGCCAACGGCTGTCCGGGCATGCTGGGAGTTGTAGTTTTGCAACAGCTGAAGGTCCACAGTTTAGAGACCACTGCCCTATTGAAACGTTCATTGCAGCCATATTTGTAGTCACCCAGCTTTCCCTGAAAAAAGACAACCGAATTGAATTAGGGGAAAGACTCAAATTCCTTTATTCACGAGGGATGTGGACAAACTGGTCTTATCCATCTCTGGAACTAATCAGTTTCTGGAAAAGCTGGGGGACTATCAGTATGTCTGCCATTAAATTCCTGACACTAGATTCAATTGTCAGCCAATGAGGACCTGTAGACCTCCAGCTGTAGCAAGACTACAACTCCCAGCATGCCCGGACAGCTGTCCAGGCATGCTGGGAGTTGTAGTTTTGAAACAGCTGGGGGAAGGTCCTAATTTTGGAGTCCACTGCCCTATTGGAACGTTAATGGCAGCCATATTAGTAGTCACCCAGCTTTCCCAGTAAAAAGATGACCGAATCAAAGTAATGGAATGACTTAAGTTCTTGTATTCACGAGGGGATTTTCTCATCATTGGAGGAAATGTCACTATGGAAGCGTTATACGATACCCGCAAATATAATTTTACCTTGTCGTTCACACCTTCCAGCGTGATTGTCACGTCCTTGCCAGCTCGCTGACATTGTCCCGGAGTCATCATGTACAAGTAAAGGGGCCGACTCCAGGGCGCCAAGTAAAAACCGGTGCCAATTGCAAAATGAACATATCCAGTTACAGCAAAAAGAGATAAACCAACATTGTCAGGGGCGACACGCAGATACGCCAGAAGGAGAATAACCTTGAAATACAAGATGGCCGCTGGACCGCGCTTTGTTGGCATCAGTTTGCTGTTATAAGATAAAGATTTTAGTGCCGCACGTTATGGGCCTAAGGGCTCAGTCACTTTGGGCGGCAACTTTACTGCAGATTTAAGTGCAACGGAACATGTTGTTTTTGGTTTTTTTTTAAATAAAACCTATTTTCTGCATCATGGATTTTGCTACAGATCTGCAGCATTTCTGCAACAAAATCTACAACACCTGTGGAATTTTCAGACTCTTCCATTACAAATCCTGTCGGTAGCTCGATTTTCTGCACATTTTGGACGACACAAGAAGTATCCACTGTGGAAAATCCGCACCCGCGTGAACATAGCGCTAAGGACTCGTCCACATTATGGAAATTCTGGCCAAAATTTTACAAGAGGACGCTTACAGCAGCCTATTCTGAAATCATTGCTTAAATGGGAAGGGTTACAGAGCAGGGAGAAATTAAAGGCATGGTGAGTGAGGGCGGGCTCAGTGCTTGCTTTGGACACACCCCTTCCTGAACAGTGGATGTCAGAACGAGTGAGCAGCAGAACAGAGGGATATGTGAGCTAAATACAGAAGCTAGACACAAAGACGTGTAAAGCATCTGCATGACCTAGTGGGTAAGCATTTTTTCTGTGATATGACAGGTACGCTTTAATGTCTGCAGCACCATTCCAGTTCCTACAGAAGAGTTTCCCAACCAGGGTGCCCCCAGCTGTTGCAAAACTACAACTCCCAGCATGCCCGGACAGCCGTTGGCTGTCCGGGCATGCTGGGAGTTGAAGTTTTGCAACAGCTGGAAACACCTAGGTTGGGAAACACTGCGCTAAGGAATTTGTTCACCCAAATCTTTTCCCTAGCGGCCGTTGGGTACCTTCAGTTGGTGCACACTGAATAGATAAGGGCCCATACAAGCGCACGGAGTAACAGACTCGCATTGTGGTCAATGGGAGCCAGCTGCAAGTCGAATCCATGCTTGTTTTCACACAAATTCCAATACCAACCCCCCCCCCCCCCCCCCCCCCCCCAAAAAAAAAAATTTTGTGAACAACTAAATTTGGTTTCTTTTCGCGTCACTTGTCATGAATGCCATTTTCCTTTTAAGGCTATGCTCACACAAAAGAATTTCCAAACGGAATCTGGCAGAAAATCTCAGCTCAGAAATTCTGTTGCAGCGGAGTCCCATTCCTTTTTAATGGGATTTTGAAGCACCGTGCACACAACAGAATTTCCGCAGCTGAAACATCTGCCACAGAATCCTGATTCCGGCCTCTGCCGAAAGAATGGACATGTCAAATCCTTTCGGCGGAATCCGATTAGAAATGCATTTCTGTCTATAGCGCCAGTATTTTATGATAAATGTCCACCTTTGTTTTCTGAGCGGATATTCTAAAAAATGTCCACCATGTGAATGTAGTCTGAAGGGAATGGGTGGGGGGGGGGGGGGTCTCTTGGGTCTGACAGAAGCCCTGCACAGGCCTAGGAGGCTTCTGAATGCTGCTTCATGCCCCAAAGCATCATGGTCCTGAATTTTGGCACCTTATAAAAGGCTTGTAGGGGGGATTAGTTTTCATATTACCCCCATTTCTGTATTAAAGGGGTACTCCAGTGGAAAACTTTTTTTTATTTTTTTAAATCAACTGGTGCCAGAAAGTTAAACAGATTTGTAAATTACTTCTATTAAAAAAATCTTAATCCTTCAAGTACTTATTAGCTGCTGAATGCTACATAGGAAATTATTTTCTTTTTGGAACACAGAGCTCTCTGCTGGCCTCACGAGCACAGTGCTCTCTGCTGACATCATGACCACAGTGCTCTCTGCTGACATCTCTGTCCATTTTAGGAACTGACCAGTGCAGCATATGTTTTCTATGGGGATTTTCTCCTACTCCTGGAAAGTTCTTAAAATGGACAGAGAAGTCAGCAGAGAGCACTGCGCTTGTGATGTCAGCAGAGAGCACTGTGCTCGTGATGTCAGCAGAGAGCTCTGTGTTCCAAAAAGAAAAGAATTTCCTCTGTAGGATTCAGCAGCTAATAAGTACTGGAAGGATTAAGATTTTTTTAATAGAAGTCATTTACAAATCTGTTTAACTTTCTGGCACCAGTTGATTAAAAAAAAAAAAAGTTTTTCACCAGAGTACCCCTTTAATGCCCCTATAGCAGTGTTTGCCAACCAGGGTGACTCCAGCTGTAGCAAAACTACAACTCCCAGCATGCCCGGACAGCCGTTGGCTGTCCGGGCATGCTGGGAGTTGTAGTTTTGCAACAGCTGGTGGCACCCTGGTTGGGAAACACTGCCCTATAGGCTTGTACTGAAAGTGGCATTAGTGGTCTCCACTCAGGACTACTCCTCCTATCCTCCGGACTATGTTGCCCCATTTGTCACTGCCTGGCAGCTGCTATACTCCTGTCCTGAGATCACTATAGACGGCAGTGCACATTAGAGCCTCTTCCATGTCGGCGAGCCCTGACAAGCTCTTACTGAGCACTTAACAAGCCATAATTGAGCCTTCCCAGAGATTTTATTGCATTTAAAAGGCATGTTCCATCCTCCACCAATGCTGCAGAAGACGTCGCTGGGGGGGGGGTGCATTACTAATAGTGTCCAGTCATCTGCCCCTAGTAATACCAATTATGTATGGTTGAGGACTCTGTGAAGATTCATCCAGATATTAGTCATAGGGAATTAACTAGATGTTTCAGCATGCCCAGGTGAGCGGGCGAGGCCAGCCAGAGATTGAGTATAACCGCGCATAACTAAATAACACCGCCATGCCACCGCCCCATAATAAGACTGGATAATGCTCCCATACTGTGACTTGATAACAACCCATACCATAGCTAGATAATACCGCCATATTGTGACTTCATAACACCACCGTGCAGTGACTGGATGACACTTTCATAATGTAACTGGATAACACTCTCATACCATGATTAGATAGCACCCCATAGTGTAACTGAATAACACACCCATACAATGACTGGATAACACCCCCCATACAATGACTGGATAACACCCCCATACAGTGACTGGATAACACCACCATACAGTGACTGGATAACACCCCCCATACAATGACTGGATAACACCCCCCATACAATGACTGGATAACACCCTCCATACGATGACTGGATAACATCCCCCATACAATGACTGGATAACACCCCCCATACAATGACTGGATAACGTCCCCCATACAATGACTGGATAACACCCCCCATACAATGACTGGATAACACCCCCCCCCCATACAATGACTGGATAACACCCCCCATACGATGACTGGATAACATCCCCCATACAATGACTGGATAACACCACCATACAATGACTGGATAACACCACCATACAGTGACTGGATAACATCCCCCATACAATGACTGGATAACACCACCACAATATGACTACATGAAAATGACATCCAGAAACTGGAGACACCACCATACCATAACTGGATAACACCCCCGTACAGTGACTGGATAACACTCTCATACCATGATTAGATAACACTCCATAGTGTAACTGAATAGCACACCCATACAATGACTGGATAACACCCCCCATACAATGACTGGATAACACCATCACAATGTGACTAGATAACAATGACATACAGAAACTGGATACCACCACCATACCATGACTGGATAACACCCCCATACAGTGACTGGATAACACCCCCATACAGTGACTGGATAATGCCACCATACCATGACTGGATAACACCCCCATACATTGACTGGATAACGCCACCATATCATGACTGGATAACACCCCCATACAGTGACTGGATAACGCCCCCATACAGTGACTGGATAACACCACCATAAAGTGACTGGATAATGCCCACATGCAGTGACTGGATAACACCACCATAAAGTGACTGGATAACACCCCCATACAGTGACTGGATAACGCCCCCATACAGTGACTGAATAACGCCCCCATACAGTGACTGGATAACGCCCCCATACAGTGACTGGATAATGCCCCCATACAGTGACTGGATAACACCACCATAAAGTGACTGGATAACATCACCATAAAGTGACTGGATAACACCCCCATACAGTGACTGGATAACCCCCTCATACAGTGACTGGATAACACCCCATACAGTGACTGGATAACGCCACCATACAGTGATTGGATAACACCACCATAAAGTGACTGGATAACACCACCATAAAGTGACTGGATAACACCACCATACAGTGACTGGATAACATCACCATAAAGTGACTGGATAACACCCCCATACAGTGACTGGATAACCCCCTCATACAGTGACTGGATAACACCCCCATACAGTGACTGTATAATGCCCCCATACAGTGACTGGATAACACCCCCATACAGTGACTGGATAATGCCCCCATACAGTGACTGGATAACACCACCATAAAGTGACTGGAATACACCACCATACAGTGACTGGATAACGCCACCATACAGTGACTGGATAATGCCCCCATACAGTGACTGGATAATGCCCCCATACAGTGACTGGATAATGCCCCCATACAGTGACTGGATAATGCCCACATGCAGTGACTGGATAACACCACCATAAAGTGACTGGATAACACCCCCATACAGTGACTGGATAACACCCCCATACAGTGACTGGATAACGCCCCCATACAGTGACTGGATAACACCCTCATACAGTGACTGGATAACGCCCCCATACAGTGACTGAATAACGCCCCCATACAGTGACTGGATAATGCCCCCATACAGTGACTGGATAACACCACCATAAAGTGACTGGATAACATCACCATAAAGTGACTGGATAACACCCCCATACAGTGACTGGATAACCCCCTCATACAGTGACTGGATAACACCCCCATACAGTGACTGGATAACGCCACCATACAGTGATTGGATAACACCACCATAAAGTGACAGGATAACATCACCATAAAGTGACTGGATAACCCCCTCATACAGTGACTGGATAACACCCCCATACAGTGACTGTATAATGCCCCCATACAGTGACTGGATAACACCCCCATACAGTGACTGTATAATGCCCCCATACAGTGACTGGATAACACCACCATAAAGTGACTGGAATACACCACCATACAGTGACTGGATAATGCCCCCATACAGTGACTGGATAATGCCCCCATACAGTGACTGGATAATGCCCCCATACAGTGACTGGAATACACCACCATAAAGTGACTAATCATGTGCTCCTTTTGCAGTTGTGATATCCCAGTACAGGACATGGTTCTGCACTACACTTAGGCCCTGTCAGGTTGAGTCCCTTAGTGACCTGGGGCTCTCCTGCAGTGTCTCCCCTGCTGTTACTATACTGTCATTTATTGTAATAGGATTGTAGTCAGTTCATCAATGTATAGTCAGTCTAAAGGACCTGTGAGATGTCACATGAGGGCACTAGTTTAACACATGAACCACAGCTTGACCAATGGTCTTTGGCTCAGTTCCTGCCTCTATATAAGGGGGCGGCCATTACAATTCTCTCTCTTCTATCACTTTACTGAGACCAGCAAACACCAGAGATCTCAGTGCTAGTGTCCAGCACCTGGAAGGCCTCAAATCTACAGTCATTCCAGTAAGTCAAGTCTATGTCTGCTGTCACTATCTACAGTCTAGTCAAGCCTCAAGTCAATTTTCTAAAGTCCTTTACAAGTATAATTGGTCCCAGCAAGCTGCGAGGTCCTTCTGTGTTCCTGGCCACCTCTCTGGGATTCTGGCCGAGGTGTAAAGATGATAACACCTATCTGACCTCAGTAAAGCCTCCGTTAAACCATAACCTGGTTGTAGACTCTCATTTTCACTGCCTAGCTATTGGAATAGTGGAGATAGCGTCTGGGTGGTTCCCGATACCCAAAGACCACTCTGGTGTCAGGAACATTAGAGATTAATAACACCTTGCCCCTGGGGTTAATGCCATCTTGCCCCCATCCACCTACACCGCTACACCCTGTGGTCCCGCCATCACCGTGGGTCACCACATATTTCTACTCAGTAAGTAGTAAGAGTCCTGTCCCGATATCTCATGGAATGTGCCCCAGAGGGACCTGTAGCCTGTGGAAAGAAATGGCAGAAGAAGGAACTGACAGCTTACAGGACGCACATGCAGGTGACTGTAGTGGTCGTCCAAACCCAACCACCACCTCCCAATGTTACTGCTCATGTATTCTGTAACAAATCAAAGCTTTAATTGTATTACACAGCCAAACCAACGATGGACTGGAGCCATTTCTGTTTGTCGAAACCATTCAGTCTAGTCTGGTAACCTAAAGCTGATCAGGTTTGTCCCATAAAGGGAACTTTAGAGATGGCCCATGGACACGGAACTGCACTTGCTATTTTAGGAAACAATAAGTTCCTGTTACAAAGTGTCAGAAATGTGAAGACACAGTAAATACATTGTCACAGACATCAGTGCTGGCCCCACTCCTGGGCCCCGTGGGCTCTCCTCCAACTCATAGGAAGCTCTGATGGAAAACAAGGCACATTGCTTGACCCTTCTGACCAGGGCCCTATTCACATGCAGAGTTCACCTTATATATCCAAGAGGGGTAAGGACCCTGTATACCACCACCTGCTATTACTATAGATGGGACGCCTTTGGTCGTTGTGTGTTGGAAATAAGAAGAAAAAAAATTATGAATAGCCAGCACTACTACCTAATACATGGGTGCACGCTGCTGTGGCAAATACAGAGTATACAAAAAGAAGGTTGGTCAAAAAATGGAGGCTCTTAGCGCACTTTTTGATCAAAACGTGTCCCCCATCCACCACGCGGAGGTGGCCTCATTTCGAATGGGGGGGTTTACCAAAAAACTAAACCCAATCCTTTTTTTTTTCTTTTTACCTATAGAAGTCTATTGGAGATACCATAAGAATGCCAAAAGTTCTCTAAAATAAAAAATATGCCACACCCAGAACATTTCTGACAAACTGACCCTGTGCCTAAAAACACCACTTAAGGCCCTATTCACAGGGCCAATAATGTGCGGAATGTTTGCCCGGACATTCTGCGCATTTGCTTGATTTGGCGAAACTACGACCACTCGGAAATGTGCCGTTGCTATAAAGCGCAATCCGCAGAAATATTCAATTGGGATTTATGGCGGAAATTCCGCCGTGTGCACAGTGCAGCAGAATCCTATTGAAATCAATGGGACTCCACTGCGGCGGAATGTTTCCGCGGAATTCTGTTCGGAAATTTTGTTGTGTGAAAAAAACAAAAAACTCCTATGGACACCAAGCTAACAACTGGCGGCAGCATTCTTGCCCCCCAAAAAAACACCAGGCCGCAGTGAGTATTTGGAGTGTAATCCCAGCCCTCGCGTCCGTTTTTTTACTGTGCGTTTCGGTATCCGTGTCATGAACTGGCAAGATGAGGATGGTCAAAAAGGACGGAAATTGACAATAAGCGATTGTCTCACTAGTAATACCAGTTTTTTTGGATATTTCACAATGCGACCAATGACTTGAAGGGGGGGGGGGGGGGTCACATAACTATCAGTTTCGCTCAGTGTGTGGTCATTACCGGTGGAAAAACATTTAGCTGTAGAAGCGATGACGTAATCGCTGCGAAGCCGTCGATCAATACGATAAAAGGTCAGAGGGGGCGAGCGCAGAACACGAGACACGAGAAGTGTGCAGGTTGTGGTTTACATAAGGGAAGCAGAACCAAGGTCACTGAGCAAGGAGAACGTGCAGCATACTGATAGACCAGTGTTTTCCAACCAGGGGGCCTTCAGCTGTTGCAAAACTACAACTCCCAGCATGCCCGGACAGCCATCGGCTGTCCGGGCATGCTGGGAGTTGTAGTTTTGCAACAGCAGGAGGCACGCTGATTGGGAAACACTGCATTAGACTCCCCCCTTTAGGATACCTGAAGGCTACCATACATGTATGCTGTACTAAAAAGACCATGGACAAAGAATGGGCAAAAAAGCACGGACCTCCAGCTAGTCCACTTGAGAGGTGAAAAATACGTAAAACTTGACTTTTAATCCATCAGGTTAAAAACATAGGATATCCATGGATATACGACACACAAAGAAGAAGAAGAAGAAACCGACGCGTTTCGAGCCTAGTCTGGCTCTTAGTCGTGCCACGACTAAGAGCCAGACTAGGCTCGAAACGCGTCGGTTTCTTCTTCTATCTGACTTCTGATCATCCAGCATTGCAGAGTGGTGAGCTGAAATAGTTTTCTTGATTTTTTTCTACTAAAAAGACCATACTCTTCAGCGCCACCTATTGGAGGTGGCACTAGAATGCAATTTTTTATTTTTATTTTTTGCATTCTGGAGGTGAGCTACTTTGCATACTTTTTGCATACTTAAAATTCCCCAGGTTAGCTTGGCAGTCTCCAAGACAGTGTTTCCTAACCAGAATGCCTCCAGCTGTTGCATAACTACAACTCCCAGTATGTCCAGACAGCCAGTGAGAAGACACATGACCCATCCCCTCCCCTTCCCCTTATGTATGCATACTTGTATATTGTGCCCAAGGAATTCAGTAGACGCGAAATATACAAAATGCAAAATGCCCGGAAAAAAATAAGAATAATCTTAATTTCCCCCTTCCTTTTCTTTTTCTTTTCATCTCACATTGCAAATATAAAACTGAGAAATAGATAAAGAAATCTCCTCTAGGTGTCCTCATTCTTCCTTTCATTGTCCTGCCTCTGGGTGTGATATAGCTGTCTGCAGCAGGAGCCTCTCCCCTCTGCAGTAGGGCATAAGAATTGTTAAACCCGGACCCTAGACTAAACTCCTTCCTCTCAGTCACTTCCCACAGCAGAAAACACAGAACAGATCTATATGGGGAAAGATTATCTCCTGTTTACTTCTATCGATCATTTCTAGGTTTAGTCCTCCTTTAAAGAGTACCTGTCATCACAAAAACTTTTTATATGTTGTTAATTAATGTATTAGAAACAACTTTCTAATAACATGTCATAAAAATTTTTTTATATTTATATATTTATTTTGACTTGTAAAAACTGACCACTAGGGGTCTCCCTACATGTCCCGACCGCAAGTCTCTCATAGAGTTCAGACTCATGCACGAATCCTAAATTTCATAGTGCAACCGGGACACTGATGAGCACAGCGCAGCTCCCTGCCTGTCAATCAGACAGGCGGGAGCAAGCGCTGTGCACGCTGCATGGCGCACCTCAGCTACATTTAAAGTGTACCTGTCATCAACAAAAACTTTTTATATAATGTAGATAATACCATTATATGTTTATTTGTAATATACATTGGCTAAAAAAATGTTGTATATTTTTGTCCCTGCAGCTATTGCCTGTGTGTCTCTATGAGGAATCCAAATACAGGAAGTGAGGGTGGACAAGCAGGGCTCTGTACACTGAGGACAAGCAGGGCTCTGTACACTGAGAACAAGCAGGGTTCTGTACAGTGAGGACAAGCAGGGCTCTGTACACTGAGGACAAGCAGGGCTCTGTACACTGAGGACAAGCAGGGCTTTGTACACTGAGGACAAGCAGGGCTCTGTACACTGAGGACAAGCAGGGCTCTGTACACTGAGGACAAGCAGGGCTCTGTACACTGAGGACAAGCAGGGATCTATACACTGAGGATAAGCAGGGATCTGTACAGTGAGGACAAGCGGGGCCCTGTACACTGAGGACAAGCAGGGATCTGTACACTGAGGACAAGCAGGGCTATGTACAGTGAGGACAAGCAGGGTTCTGTACAGTGAGGACAAGCAGGACTTTGTACACTGAGGACAAGCAGGGCTCTGTACACTGAGGACAAGCAGGGATCTGTACACTGAGGACAAGCAGGGATCTGTACAGTGAGGACAAGCAGGGATCTGTACAGTGAGGACAAGCAGGGCTCTGTACAGTGAGGACAAGCAGGGCTCTGTACACTAAGGACAAGCAGGGACCTGTACACTGAGGACAAGCAGGGCTCTATACACTGAGGACAAGCAGGGATCTGTACACTGAGGACAAGCAGGACTCTGTGCACTGAGGCTCTGTGACATGCTATAGGCTCACACATGAGGATGATTGACAAGCCAGGAGCCTGCACAGAACCCTGCTTGTCCCGCCCTCACTTCCTGTATTTGGACTCATCACAGGCAATAGCTGCAGGGACAGCACTTTTTCCCCATAAATATACATATTTTTTAACCGATGTATATTACAAATATACATATAATTGTATTATCTACATTATATAAAAAGTTTTTGTTGACGACAGGTACACTTTAACACTGCCTGCAGTGAGCAAGCTTTGAAAGAGGATTATGAAGGAAATGCAGGGCAAAAATTAAAAAGAAAAACTGTGGGGGGCAGGTAATGAAGAGGCCAACATACCAGCAGCATAATAAAAAGCAATGGAGATGGTGGCAGGTACCCTTTAAGGCTGGGATTACACACGTCCTAAATTTGACGGTTTTGCGGCCGGAAAAAACTTCACAAAAAAAAAAAAAACTTACAGTATACGCCCGGGCTTTAAAAAAAAAAAAAAATGTGTCTGGCATTTATCATTGTAGGTGTAAGTGAAGCATTTATCATTGTAGGTGTAAGTGAAGCATTTTTCTACACCTTTTTTTTGTGTGCTGGTAATGTGTAGGAGCACCAAATTTATTAAATGGTCATTTATCATTGTCTTTAGCGTGTTTTTTGTGTCTAGAAAAGGCGCAAAAAAGGCGCAAGCAGGGTTTATTTGCACCTTTTTTATGCCTTTTGGTTTACACATTTCTGCTGATTTTGAATTGCAATCCACTGATTTTGGCAATAGGCATGATATGGACGGGATTTATGAACTGTGCCTTTTTTGTGAAAAGGTGCAAAAAAGCGAAAAGCCACTGAAGTCTCTAAAACTACACCAGCCCAGACTTAGCTCAGCTTTTTGGTTTATGTGAGAAATTTCATAAAATGTGACCTGCACAAAATTTATCAAATGCCCTGTGACTTTTTAATAAATTTGGTGCTTCTACACATTACCAGCACACAAAAAGGTGTAAAAACATGCTTCACTTACACCTACAATGATAAATGCTTCACTTACACCTACAATGATAAATACTTCACTTACATCTACAATGATAAATGCTTCACTTACACCTACAATGATAAATGCTTCACTTACACCTACAATGATAAATGCTTCACTTACACTTACAATGATAAATGCTTCACTTACACCTACAATGATAAATGCTTCACTTACACCTACAATGATAAATGCTTCACTTACACTTACAATGATAAATGCTTCACTTACACCTACAATGATAAATGCTTCACTTACACCTACAATGATAAATGCTTCACTTACACCTACAATGATAAATGCTTCACTTACACCTACAATGATAAATGCTTCACTTACACCTACAATGATAAATGCTTCATTTACACCTACAATGATAAGGCTAGGTTCAGACTACGAAATTTACGCCTGCAATTTTGCTTTGAAATTGCAGGCAGAAATTCTGCTTGCTAAAATGTATAGTGTAGTGAATGGCTTTCCGTTCACAAATTCACACTTCGGAATTTGTGAAGCGGAATTTGTGAACGGAAAATCCGCTTGGAAATTTCCGCCTGAAGAAAGGGGTTGCTCTTTCTTCAGGCGGAAATCCGCACGGAACACATTGCAGTCTATGGGAGACTGCAGTGTCCGCGCGGTCCTAGCGCCGACTGATTCAGTCAGCGCCGGCCGTACTCGGAATCTCCGGGCGGAAATTTTCTGCCCGGAGATTCCGTAATCTGAACCTAGCCTAAATGCTTCACTTACACCTACAATGATAAATGCTTCACTTACACATACAATGATAAATGCTTCACTTACACCTACAATGATAAATGCTTCACTTACACCTACAATGATAAATGCCGGCCAAAGCATTTGATACATTTTGTGCAGATCACATTTTCTGAAATTTCTCTCTTCACATACACCAAACAGCTAAGCTAATTCTGGGCTGGTTTAGTTTAAGAGACTTTTCAGTGGCTTTGCACCTTTTTTGCACCTTTTCACAAAAAGGCGCAGTTCATAAAACCCTTCCATATCACGTGTATTGCCAAAATCTGTGGATTGCAACTCAAAATCAGCAGAAATGTGTAAACCAAAAGGCGCAAAAAAGGCACAAATAAACCCTGCTTGCGCCTTTTTATGCACCTTTTCTAGTAACAAAAAACTGTCTAAAGACAATGATAAATGTTGGCCAGTGTGTATTAGTATAGTTTTCTTCCTTTGGCGTTTTATCACATAACTTTTATTTTTTATTATTGTGTGATTCTTTTGATTTTTTTTATTTGAAGAATTAGGAGGAAAAACAATAATAAAAAAACAATATTAAAAACATATACCGTAGCATATTTTCTAGCATCTTTTTCAAACTAGGAAAAAAGCCAACATTTCATGAAAAAAAACACCATACCGTCAGCATACTGCGATTTAGAAAAACTGCCCAAACCTAAAAATGCCACAAAAAGAGTGAAAATAAATACAAAATAAAAAAATAGGCTATGTGGGTATGGCGTTTCATATTTTCCTATTAACTCCCAGCTAATTGGACACAGTGTTTTTGACTGCACAAAAAACAAAACAAAATACGTTTATGTTTTTTTTCCTGCCAAGTGGTCTGCAAGCCTAAGACATGTGGCAAATATTATGGGACTAATCTTGGTGCAAATTCCCAAAGAATTCTCTTGCCTTTTAATTTTTCTTGTTCTATCTCCTCCTCTGTGTTTAATTTCTAATGTCTATTTGCATCTTACATACATGTAATAAAATAGTAATAAATATATAAAAAAAAAAAAAAATTAAGGGGTTTTCTGGCCCCTAATATCGCCACGCCCCCTCTCATAGACATGAACGGAGGGGCGTGGCATCACCAGGGGGTGTGGCCGTGACGTGACACCACGTCCCCGTCTCGGAGGCAGCGCCTAGCACAGAATGCCGGGGCTGCACCAAGATTGCGGGGGTCCCAGTGGTGGGACCCCTGCGATCATACATCTTATCCCCTATCCTTTGGATAGGGGATATGATGTATAAGGCTGGAATAACCCTTTAAATACATAAAAAAAAATTAAAATGCTAAATAAAGAGCAAAAGGAGCTTTATTGTTGCTCCAAAGATATGAAATAAATATAAAATATTTACTAAATAAATATATTTAAAAAAATTACAGACAGGAAAACGCATGCCTAATTGATTTTTATAGATAAAAGGGGTGAGAAAAAGAGAAAAGTTAAATTAAAAAATTTCAAAATTTTTTCTTTGTTTTTAGCCCAAAACAGATCCAATTGCAAGAGACAAATCATCAGTTTGTCCCCCTTAAAGGTCGGTGCGATCTGACAACCGGTTGTTTGTTTCACCATTATTTGATGTATATATATATATATATATATATATATATATATATATATATATATATACAAAAAAAAAAAAAAAAAAATACTTTCTTTTTTCTTGTATATATATATATATATATATATATATATATATATATATACAGTCATGGCCGTAAATGTTGGCACCCCTGAAATTTTTCTAGAAAATGAAGTATTTCTCACAGAAAAGGGTTGCAGCAGCACATTTGTGTGTATTGGAACTAAACCAAAAAAGGGAGGAAAAAAAGCAAATTGGACATAATGTCACCAAACTCCAAAAATGGGCTGGACAAAATTATTGGCACCCTTTCAAAATTGTAGCATGTGATGCTCCTTTAAATTCACCTGGGGCAAGTAACAGGTGTGGGCATTATAAAAATCACACCTGAAAGCAGATAAAAAGGAGAGAAGTTCACTTAGTCTTTGCATTGTGTGTCTGTGTGTTCCACACTAAGCATGGACAACAGAAAGAGGAGATGAAAACTGTCTGAGGACTTGAGAACCAAAATTGTGGAAAAATATCAACAATCCCAAGGTTACAAGTCCATCTCCAGAGATCTAGATTTGCCTTTGTCCACAGGCGTAACATTATCAAGAAGTTTACAACCCACTGCACTGTAGCTAATCTCCCTGGGTGTGGACGGAAGAGAAAAATTGATGAAAGGTGTCAATGCAGGATAGTCCGGATGGTGGATAAGCAGCCCCAAACAAGTTCCAAAGATATTCAAGCTGTCCTGCAGGCTCAGGGAGAATCAGTTTCAGTGTGAATTAACCGTCGACATTTAAATGAAATGAAACACTATGGAGGAGACCCAGGAGGACCCCACTATGGAGGAGACCCAGGAGGACCCCACTATGGAGGAGACCCAGGAGGACCCCACTATGGAGGAGACCCAGGAGGACCCCACTATGGAGGAGACCCAGGAGGACCCCACTATGGAGGAGACCCAGGAGGACCCCACTATGGAGGAGACCCAGGAGGACCCCACTATGGAGGAGACCCAGGAGGACCCCACTATGGAGGAGACCCAGGAGGACCCCACTGCTGACACAGACATAAAAAAACAAGACTACATTTTGCCAAAGTGAACTTGAGTAACCAAAATCCTTCTGGGAAAACGTCTTGTGGAAGGCATCATGAAATCTGAGGATTACCTACGGATTTTGGGTCGCACTGTACAGCCCAGTGTCAGAAAGCTGGGTTTGCATCCGAGATCTTGGCTCTTCCAGCAGGACAATGACCTCAAACATACGTCAAAAAGCCCCCAGAAATGGATGGAAACAAAGCGCTGGAGAGTTCTGAAGTGTCAGCAATGAGTCCAGATCTAAATCCCATTGAACACCTGTGGAGAGATCTTAAAATTGCTGTTGGGAAAAGGCGCCTTCCAATAAGAGACCTGGAGCAGTTTGTAAAGGAAGAGTGGTCCAACATTCCGGCTGAGAGGTGTAAGAAGCTTATTGATGGTTGTAGGAAGCAACTGATTTCGGTTATTTTTTCCAAAGGATGTGAAACCAAATATTAAGTTAAGGGTGCCAATAATTTTGTCCAGCTCATTTTTGGAGTTTGGTGACATTATATCCAATTTGGTTTTTTACCCTCCCTTTTTTGGTTTAGTTCCAATGCACACAAAGGGAATAAACATGTGTATAGCAAATCATGTGTTACTGCAATCCTTTCCTGTGAGAAATACTTAGGGGTGCCAACATTTACAGCCATGACTGTGTATATCTTTTTTTTTTTTTTTGAGACTGTCACAAAAATTAGAGCGACCGTCGCAGCTCCACATATCACACAGGCCCCTTGGCGACGCGGTCGGATGATCGCAGGCAGACGGCGCGGTCATGTAGCAGGTTACGCGTATAATATTTCATCATCATTAACGTAAAAGGACATATAAAAATCTGCGGATGTTACAAGCGAATTGTGAGCGGAGGACAAGACCTGGCAGAGGACTGAACGCCAGATCTGGGTTGAGTGGCCGCCGCCAATCAGTCGCGTTTGCCCCATTTTGTGGAATCTACGCCCACGCTGTTTGCCGGTGACTCATCTGTAGTGTATAAATTTGGATTTACAGTTTATATACACACAGTTTCCACTCCGCACATGAACATACAAACTGATAATAAAGAATTGTATGTTCACAGTCACCACTAATCTGATAAATGAATAATTGCTTCCCCCACTAGGGAAGGGGGGGGGGGGGTCACTTACTTATTTGGCGTTCATAATCATTCTGCCCTTATTGTGATCAACCCTGTATGCACTGACTTCCTGCGGAGATTGAATTTATAGCCAATGCGAGCAGCAGTGTAAAGCATGGTGGATGGAGAACTCTCTCTCTCTCTCTCTCTCGCGCTGTCCCTAATAAGACAGAATTCAGACTTTATCAGACTCCAGTGAAAGCTTTACTAAGGCTAAGTTTCTACTTGGTTTTTTTGTGGCCCAAAAAAACGGCAAAAAAAAAAAAAAAACGCCACAGCATCTTCCTGTGTTTGGCGTTTTTTTCTTAATTTTTTTCTGGCGTTTTTTGCCTTTGAGTGGAAATTGCATTTTTGGCCCCTTTTTATCAAAATTTCTTGGGTACCAAAACAAATATATACCGTATTTTTTGCCGTATAAGGCGCACTTTTTCTTCCCCAAAACTGGGGGGGAAAAATTCGGTGCGTCTTATACGGCGAATATACCCCTATCGCGGCGGTCCCTGCGGCCATCAACGGCAGGGACCCGCGGCTAATACAGGACATCACCAATCGCGGTGATGCCCTGTATTAACCCTTCAGACTCTGACCGCCGGGTCTGAAGGGAAAGTGACACTAACCCGGCTGTTCAGTCGGGCTGTTCGGGACCGCCGCGGTGAATTTCACCGCGGCGGTCCCGAACAGCCCGACTGAATAGCCGGGATTGTGCTTACAGGACACCGGGAGGGACCTTACCTGCCTCCTCGGTGTCTTCTCCGTTCAGGGATCCCCTGTATGGCCGGCGCTCTCCTTCCTCGTCGTCTCGTACGTGCGTCGGCGTGCGTAACAACGTGATGGCGGCGACGGAGAGCGAGGATACCCGGCCGACAGCAGAGATGTTCCGGAGCGACGGGGACACGGCGACAGCGATGGAGCGACATCCAGGGCAGCGGTGACGGGTCCGGAGCAGCGAGGACACGTGAGTATTACCTCCTATGCAGTGGTTTTCAATCTGCGGACCGCCAGATGTTGCAAAACTACAACTCCCAGCATGCCCGGACAGCCGTTGGCTGTCCGGGCATGCTGGGAGTTGTAGTTTTGCAACATCTGGAGGTCCGCAGGTTGAAGACCACTATTGGGTTCAAAATCTTTATTTTTTTAGATTTTGCACCTATAAATTGGGTGAGTCTTATACGCCGGTGCGTCCTATAGGGCGAAAAATACGATATATATATTTATATATATATATATATATATATATATATATATGTATATATAAAAGATGCAGGAGTGAAATTCATATTTTTATAACAAAATTTGTATTAATTATGAGACGGATCAATTTACGTGTGCAGGCAGGGCACTAAAAATGTAGCTGACAATAATAAAAATGTAGTGTGTGTGTGTGTTTTTTTTTTCACTTAAAAAAGTATTTTTTAGGTAGTACTACCACTCCCAGCATGGAACACAGCATGAATGAGTGAGTGGCCGGCCAGCCAGAGTACAGAGCAGAGATGCGAGCACTGGAGAAAGCCGCTCCGCATCTCAGGGAAGAAGGATGATCGCAGCGGATGTCAGGAGTGACGCCTGCTGTGATCTGTCCTTAACTGCAGGTACTACTACTCCCAACATGGAGTACACTCTGCTCCATTCTGGGAGCTGTAGTACCTGCATTAATAGACACTCCTGACATCCTCCAGTATAATTTATAGATGCGGTCGGCCGTTCTTCTATGGTCCCTGCACTGCCGTATATATACCCATATTCCTATTTCCCACAGAGAGCTGTGATTGGCCAGATGGTTCCAGCCAATCACAACTCTCTGTGGGAAATATGAATAGGTGTATATTTACGTCAGTGCAGGGGACCATAGAAGAGAGGCCGCATCTATAGATTATACAGGTAGATCATAATTGATGTCAGAAGTACAGGTACTACTACTCCCATCATGGAACAGTATGTTCCATGCTGGGAGTAGTAGTACTACTCAAAAAATGAAAGAAAAAAAAATTAAAAACACACACACACTACATTTTTATTATTGTCGGCTAAATTTTTAGGTCCCTGCCCGCCCACATAAATTGATCCCTGTTTTAAAAAATTGTTAAAATTTTGTTATAAAAACATACATTTCGTTAGATACAATTTTTTCCATCACTACTGTATCTTTTTTTTCTTTTTTTTATGTTACCCTATGAAATTTTCCAAAAAAAGGTATCTCCATCACTTTTTTGGAGTCCAAAAAAGAAAGAAAAAAAACGCCAAAGTTAAAACCCACATGTCGTTTTTCTTGGCATTTTTTTTTACTCCCATAGACTTCTATGGGAGAAAAATGCCACGATTTCGGGGGGGGGGGGGGAAACGCCATAGGCTCAACATGCTGCGACTTTGCAAAACTGCCAAGGAGCTAAAAAAATACAAAATAAAAAAAGAGTGAAAAAACACCAAAAGGATTTAAAAAAAGCCAAACTGAAAAACGCAAAGTGGAAAAAGAATTTAGCGATTTCTCATTGATTTACAGCTAACATCTGGCTGCAGCATTTTTTCAATGAAAAAACGCCATGGAAGCCGTTTTGGCGTTTTTTTTTAGTTTTTTTCCACTGGTGAGCACAGGACCTGACGCCTCCTCCTTCTGTCAATGATCTTCAAGACAGATGCGAATGGCGAACGATAACTATGGTTTTATGTCCAGGAGGGGGTCGAAATGCCCTTGCAAAAAGGTTGTCAGGACCGTACTGGGCCAAGACACAGAGAGCAGTAAAAAAGTAAGATACTAAAAATAATAATAATAAAGGGATTATTGTTGTGTGTTATCCTTTAATTACATAAAGTGTACAGTAGATGACAGACTGCAGAGTTTCAGCCTACTCCAAGTAACACTCCGCAGCAAGGCCCTTTTCTATTCAGTGTGCACCAACTGAAGGTACCCAACGGCCGCTAGGGCAAAGATTTGGGTGAAAAAAACTCCTTAGCGCAGTGTTTCCCAACCAAGGTGTTTCCAGCTGTTGCAAAACTTCAACTCCCAGCATGCCCGGACAGCCAACGGCTGTCCGGGCATGCTGGGAGTTGTAGTTTTGCAACAGCTGGAAACGCTTCGGTCGGGAAACACTGCCTCAGCATTTTACAATAAGACATCCTAAATGGAGAAATCAGATCAGAAACAACGTCTTCCCGCACTACACCAACACGCTGACACCCTACTGGCAGCGGGCATCAGTAAAATTGGGTGTTTTTTCTTTTTAGCTATAAAAAGTTTTTAGGCTACAAACACACAAATCTTGTTTTTGACTTTAATCGGAAACAAAAAAATAAAAATAAAAATGCCACAAAGAAACCTGCAACCCCCCCTCTACCCCCACAAGAATAGTGGCCCTGATTTACTAAGAGTGTTGTGTAGTTTTCTTTGTGGGTTTTAATTCCCTACAAATACGCTGCGAAAATGTGCTCGTCTGAACGTACCCTAAGGGTGCGTTCCCACAGGGCGTATACGCAGCGTATTTGACGCTGCGCAAAATGTATGTCAGCAGCGGGAAATACGCTGCGTATCTCTTGCTCACTATACACACAGGGCTTTCCGGCGGCAGCCCTATGTGTGTAGTGAGTTTTGGAGGCGGGGCCGCGTGCCGGCGTATCTGTGACGCGCGGCCCCGCCTCCAAAACTCACTACACACATAGGGCTGCCGCCGGAAAGCCCTGTGTGTATAGTGAGCAAGGGATACGCAGCGTATTTCCCGCTGCTGACATACATTTTGCGCAGCGTCAAATACGCTGCGTATACGCCCTGTGGGAACGCACCCTTAGGGAACATTCACATGGATGGATTACCTGCGGATTTTCCGCAGCGTATTTGCTGCGGAAAATCCGCAGCGGATTCTGCTACCATTGACTTCAATGGGTCCAAAGGGAAATCTGCAAATCTGCCCCTATTGTGGATTTTCTGCTGACCCATTGAAGTCAATGGTAGCAAAATCCACTGCAGATTTTCCGCAGCAAATACGCTGCGGAAAATTCGCAGGTAATCCCCCCATGTGAATGTTCCCTAATCCGCCAGTAATCCACCCGTGTGAACAAACACCTTAAAGTTACAAAAATTGGTAAAAGAAAAAAAAAGATCAAAAAAGGTAGATTTTTAATTTTTTTTTAAAATAATAAAGTGTTCCATTTGTTGACGATGGAAATTTGGCCAGTAGTGCACACGAGGGGAATCGGGTCATTTTAAAAAGGGTATTACATTATTTAACATGTTTTTTATCTTCAGCCAATTTTGGGTAAAATGCGGCCAAATTGGAAGATTTTTAACTGATTTGCATAAAACAGCTTTTTACAAAAACAGTCAATTTTTTTACGACTATAAAAAGCAGCCAAAAAATACTGTATGTACAGCCAAAGGCTATTTTTTCTCTCCCTTGTCTTTATCCTGTGATTCTTTTATCACGTGATGAAAAAAACGCCCAGAAAAAACGTTAATGCTAAACCTACATGGTATTTTTTTTTTGTTTTTTTATTTTTTTTTTTTTTTCTTTCATAGACCTTCTATGGGAGAGAAACGTCATAGCCCAAAAAAAAAAATTTGCTAAAGTCTGCTGCGAGCCTAAAAACACAGAAAACGCCAAAGATTAGTGAAAAAGCGCCACGTGGGTTTCAAATTTCATAAATCCTAATTGGCTTTCAGCTAACCTCTAATCACAGTGGGGTTTTTTGTGGTGTTTTATTTTTTTAATTTTTTGGGGGGCGTTAGAGAAAAAAAAAAAAAAAAACTTAGCCCGTCTAGTAGCCACCCCAAAAGTCCAGGATTTAAAGGGGTACTCCACTGCTCAGCGTTTAGAACAAACTGTTCCGAACGCTGGAGCCGGCGACGGGAGCTTGTGATGTCATAGCCCCGCCCCCTCAATGCAAGTCTATGAGAGGGGGCATGACAGCCATCACGCCCCCTCCCATAGACTTGGATTGAGGGGGCGGCCGTGACGTCATGAGGAGGCGGGGCTATGGCTTCACGAGTTTATTGGATTGAACGCACTCAACTAGTGAAAGAGTTGGCCCGTTTTCTGAACATATTTGTTCAGAGCCCCCCCCATAAACAAGAAGGACCTCAGTGACCAGCTGCAATCTGTGATGGGGAATTCAATTTCCCTGCAGCACCACCACAGGACAAATGAAGTATTACACAGTTACCATAGAAATCAATAGGCTGTTTATGTAATGCAAAGCTGGCCAGAGCGTGGCCAGCTCCGGCATTTGGAACAGTTTGTTTCAAACGCTGAGCAGCGGAGTACCCCTTTAATATTGTCCTTAACACATAATTCTGTAATAAGATATTGGAAAATGAGTGGTTCCATTCACGTCAATGGAAATGATCTGCAATACCACACACAACCTGAGGGCAAGAGTGGCGCCTTCAATGGTTCCCTTGTCTGTGGAGGGAAAAAGGAATAAGAGCGGCGGACACCGCCTTGTGTATTACCCAGGGGTAAGATAGTGGTGAGTGGGAGGGGGGGGGGGGGGGGATGGGGGGGGGGGGGGGCAGCCCCGCGTAGCTTATAGATAGCTTGTGATAGTAGTAAATGCGCATGTAACCCACAATCAAGTTGGGGTACTGTAGGTGCGAGCCGCTGCTGAGCCAAAGGGTTGCAGGAGGAGACAAAGTCATCCTGGAATAGGTAGAAGAAGAAAGGCAGGGGAAAAAAAACTTGAAGTCGGCGCTGCTGACTCTTGTGAGAAGGATGAGGCTGACCCAGAGGTAATGGAAAAGTCCTCAGCAGGACATTTTTTTTATCGAAAGAAAATAAAAAACGGACAGGATTACGCGTTTTGGAAGGATCCCTCCCTTCCTCAGATCTGAGGAAGGGAGGGATCCTCCCGAAACGCGTAATCCTGTGTGTTTTTTATTTTCTTTCAATAAAATGTCTGGCTGAGGACTTTTCCATTACCTCTGGCTTAGCCTCATCCTTCTCACAAGAGTCAGCAGCGCCAACTTCAAGTTTTTTATTCCTGTCAATGGTTCCCGGGGCCCTATGATAAGCCAACAATGTGCGATGTCAGCTGACAATTGTAAAGTACAGGATTTGTTGGTACGAATATATATACATAATTATTATTATTAGCATATCTTGGTAGATAATAATATTTATATAGCACAAACAGTACATGGTACATTGATATCAGGTCTGGTATAATGTACAGTCCTCTGAAAAGTGAAACAGGATGAAGGGTGAGCGGTCACAAGATATTCTCAAGAGTCAATGACCAAGCGTGACCGAGAAGTCCGTCTCACTGTATATACAGAGGCGCTGCACATAAGGAAGTTGCTTCTTCTTCACCCAAGAAACAACTTCCCTAACCCGCTGAGCTTACAATCTTATGTAACTGAGCTGTTCACTATTAACCCCAGCAGTCCTTTTAGTGTTCTTAAGGGACACTAACCCTAAAACCCCCCTAGCTTATAATAGTTCTGGAACGTTATAAGAGGGATCGCTAATAACATGTTGGCCCTAATTTACCGTATATACTCGAGTATAAGCCGACCCGAATATAAGCCGAGGCCCCTAATTTCACCCCAAAATCCCAGGAAAAGTTATTGACTCGAGTATAAGCCTAGGGTGGGAAATACATCATCCCCCCCCATGTCATCATCCAGACCCCCGTCATTAACACCCTCACCATCATCACCCTGTCATCATCCCCCCTTCATCATCACCGCCTGTCATCATCCCCCCTTGTCATCATCCCCTTCCCCCTTCATCATCCCCTTGTCATCATCCTCTTATCATCCCACACCCCCCCTTCATCATCCCCCTGTCATCATCCCACACCGCCCCTTCATCATCCCCTTGTCATAATCCCACCCCCCCTTCATCATCCCCTTGTCATCATCCCACACCCCCCCCTCATCATCCCCTTGTCATCATCACCACGTCATCATAATCACCCCCCCCTTCATCATCACCGCTTGTCAATGTCTGATACAGTGGTCTTCAAGCTGCGGACCTCCAGATGTTTCAAAACTACAACTCCCAGCAAGCCCGGGCAGCCATCGGCTGTCCGGGCTTGCTGGGAGTTGTAGTTTTGAAACCTCTGGAGGTCCGCAGGTTGAAGACCACTGCGGCCTTCGACATCATCCAGCCCCCTCTCACCCCCTTTAGTTCTGTACTCACCTCCGCTCGGCGGGACATTAGGGTGCGCTGGTCCGGTGCTGCAGGACTGTCCGATGGGGAGGTCCTCCGGTGGGATAGTGGTTCCGGGCTGCCATCTTCACCCGGAATAGAGGCATTGCCTTGACGATGACGTAGAGGGACGTTGGTAATGAACGTCCCTCTGCGTCGTCGTCAAGGCAGCGTGACTATTCCGGGGCCGGGCCCCAAGCGCGGAGAAGAGGCCCCCCGGTGAAGATGGCAGCCCGGAACAACTATCCCACCGGACGACCTCCCCACCGGACAGTCCTGCAGCACCGGACCAGCGCACCCTAACATCCCGCCGAGCGGAGGTGAGTACAGAACTAAGGGGGGTGAGAGGGGGGGCTGGATGATGTCGAAGGCCGCAGTGGTCTTCAACCTGCGGACCTCCGGAGGTTTCAAAACTACAACTCCCAGCAAGCCCGGACAGCCGATGGCTGCCCGGGCTTGCTGGGAGTTGTAGTTTTGAAACCTCTGGAGGTCCGCAGGTTGAAGACCACTGAGGGCGGAGAGTTCACTCGAGTATAAGCCGAGGGGGGTATTTTCAGCACGAAAAACTCGGCTTACATTCGAGTATATACGGTACTAAGAGTGTTGTGTAGGTTTCTTTGTGGGTTTTAATTCCCTACAATTTATTTTCCATGGTATTTACTAAGGTTTCCCTACATTTTGCTTTTTTTACAACTGCTCTGATCTGTCGGGTTCTCCTCAGCTCAAATCCACCACATTTTATGTGGAAACCTTAGTATATATGTTGGGTTTTTGTGAAAATGTCGGAAAGACGCCCCTTTTTGGAGACCACGCCCCTTTTCCCAGCGTCCACGCCCCTTTTTCGGGTTTTCTTTGCAAAATGGAGAGTTGGTTGGGGTTTTTTCAATTCTGGCACAATTTCTGGCGCACAGGATGGCGGCGATGGAGAGCGACGATCCAAGGCAGCGGTGAGCGGCGGGGACACGTGAGTATAACTTTCTATATTACTATTACACGGATCCCTCAACATACTGTGGTGTCCCGGTACCGTATTGTATACGTTACCTGTATAGAGGTCCCCATAGTCAGAGTCCCTAGGACGTCGGGGTCCCTCTTTTGTAGTTTTCCCCTTGTCACCTCTCACTTAGTCGATGACTATATAGCAGCTCTATTTAACATTAATATAAGGATAAATATGTATATATTCAGTTATCTACCTGTTCGGAGCGTAGAAGGACCTGCGGGTCACGTGATCAGGTTGAAACTCTATGGTTTTGCTACAGGACCTTTGGAGGTTCCCCTGACGTGTTCACCCACAATGCACTGTAACGGTGAGTGACAGCCGTTACGGACCAATCCAAAACGGCCGGCCCCTGCCCATATAAGGGACCTGCGCCATCTTGATCCGCTCTCTTGGGTTGCTGATTCTGGAAGAGGTAGGACCTCCGCAGCTTACAAGACGATTTACTAGGCCAAAGCCTTGCGGCCTCGGCCTCTAACATACCGGACAGACTAAGCAATTCCCCGCTACTCATCGCAAGATCACTGGACCTAATTACTTCCCTAAATCCGGCGGATCTCTGCTACATAATCCTTAAAAAGCTAAATTGGGTTTATCTGATCCCAACCGACTGTCAATCGCTGCTCAAGCTGTATGTAAAGAGACTCTGTTATCTGGACTGTTACTACATGCACAGAAATTCCTCAGTAAAAGTTCCTGCAAGTTTTCAGTTAACAGCGGTCGTGGACAATCCTTTATTTCTGCATCACCTATTGCTCTTGGGAAGGGTGGCAATAGGCCTATCAACAAACACAGCATTTAACCCTCACCCTGGCGTCACGAGTGACAAGGGTTAACAGCGCCCTTAACTATCCTGAACAGCAACACCCTAAATACCCTACACCCCCACAAGACAGTATCCTCTCCTCCGCCACCACAATACGATGGATTCAAGTAACGATGGTTCATTTGGACCGAATTACCATCGTATGTTGAGGGACCACTGTAATATAGAAAGTTATACTCACGTGTCCCCGCTGCTCCGGACCGTCACCGCTGCCCGGGATCGTCACTCTCCATCGCCGTCATCACGTGGCTGCGCACACCGCTCCTATTGAATGAGGGGACGCCGTGCGCGGCAACGTGATGACAACAAAAGAGAGCAACGGCCATGCAGCGGAGCATGAAGAGGACGGTCCGGAACGTCAGGGACAGATGAGTGACACTCACCGGAGCACACGGGGCACATTAAACGGCTATCCGGTGGATGCTGAAGCAGTCTGCGCTGCCGGATAGTCGTTTATGCGATGGCCCCGACTAGAGATGAGCGAACTTACAGTAAATTCGATTTGTCACGAACTTTTCGGCAGTTGATGACTTTTCCTGCATAAATTAGTTCAGCTTTCCGGTGCTCCGGTGGGCTGGAAAAAGTGGATACAGCCCTAGGAGACTCTTTCCTAGGAATGTATCCACCTTTTCCAGCCCAACGGAGCACCTGAAGGCTGAACTAATTTACGCAGGATAAAGTCATCAACTGCCGAGCCGAGAAGTTCGTGACAAATCGAATTTACTGTAAGTTCGCTCATCTCTAGCCTTGACATACAAAAGCATCGTATGTTGATGCTGCCTCTGAGAGGCCATCGTATGTTGAAATGATCGTATGTCGGGGCCATCGTAGGTCGGGGAATCACTGTATTATTGCACGGATCCCTCATCATACAATGGATTCAAGTAACGATGGTTCATTTGGAACGAATTACCATCGTATGTTGAGGGAACGCTGTACTGGAGCGTTATAAGAGGAGCGGCGGTCACATATAATGTAAATGTCTATAGAGGTATATTAGTGCAAAACTACAACTCCCAGCATGCCCGGACAGCCAAAGGCTGTCCGGGCATGCTGGGAGTTGTAGTTATGCAACAGCTGGAGGCACACTGCTTGGGAAACACTGCTCTAACCATTGAATGACTAACACTACCGCCAGCTTTGCACTATTTGCAAGGTGAAATTACTAGCTCTTCTGCCAAGTGTCCTTAATACTTCTCTTACACAACTTCGGGGAGACATTGGGGGGAGATTTATCAAAACTTGTACAAAGGAAAAGTTGCCCAGTTGCCCATAGCAACCAATCAGATCGCTTCTTTCATTTTGCAGAGGCCTTGTTAAAAATGAAAGCAGCGATCTGATTGGTTGCTATGGGCAACTGTGCAACTTTTCCTCTACACAGGTTTTGATAAATCTTCCCCCATTGTATTCTGCCAAAATGTTTTTACAATAACCCAGCTGAACGTTCCAGAAAATGTTAACCCCTTAACGACCACGGACGTAAATGTACGTCCTGGTTTGCCGGGACTTCCCGCACCAGGACGTACATTTACGTCCTGTGTGTGACCGCGAGCATCGGCAGGGTGCTCTCGTCATACACGGCAGGATCCGGCTGCTAGCAGCAGCCGGGGACCCGCCCGTAATGGCCGACATCCGCGATCACGCGGATGTCCGCCATTAACCCCTCAGATGCGGTGATCAATACAGATCACGGCATCTGCGGAATTGCGGTACTTTGATTGGATGATCGGACCGCCCGCAGCGCTGCCGCGGCGATCCGATCGTCCTGCATGGCGGCCGGAGGTCCCCTCACCTGGCTCCGGCCGTCTCCCGGGGTCTTCTGCTCTGGTCTGCGATCGAGCAGACCAGAGCAGAAGATCACCGATAATACTGATCAGTGCTAGGTCCTATACATAGCACTGAACAGTATTAGCAATGAAAGGATTGCTATAGATAGTCCCCTATGGGGACATAAAAAGTGTTTAAAAAAAAGTTGCAAAATGTAAAAATAAAAAGTAAAAAAAAAGTGAAAAATCCCCTCCCCCAATAAAAATGAAAATTGTAAGTTTTTTCCATTTTACCCCCAAAAAGCGTAATTTTTTTTTTAAATAAACATATTTGGTATTACCGCGTGCGTAAATGTCCGAACTATCAAAATATAATGTTAATGATCCCATACGGTGAATGGCGTGAACGTAAAAAATAAAAAAAATTCCAAAAATGCTGGTTTTTAGTCACATTTTATTCAAAAAAAATTAAATGATCTAAAAGTTTCATATATGCAAATGTGGTATCTAAAAAAAAGTACAGATGACGGTGCAAAAAATGAGCCCCCATACCACCCTATATACGGAAAAATGAAAATGTTATAGGTGGTCAAAATAGGGCGATTTTAGATTACTGATTTTGTACAAAAAGTTTTAGATTTTTTATAAGCGGTACAAAAATATAAAAGTATCTAGCCATGGGTATCATTTTAATCGTATTGACCCACAGAATAAAGAACACATGTCATTTTTACCGTAAATTGTACAGTGTGAAAACGAACCCCTCCAAAATGTGCAAAATTTTGGTTTTCATTTAAATTTCCTCCCTAAAAAAAAATTTTTTTTGGGTTCGCCGTCCATTTTATGGTAAAATGAGAGGTTTCATTACAAAGTACAATTGGTCACGCAAAAAACAAGCCCTTATATGGGTCTGTAGATGGAAATATAAAAGAGTTATGGATTTTAGAAGGTGAGGAGGAAAAAACGAAAACGTAAAAATAAAATTGGCCTGGTCCTTAAGGTGAAAATGGGCTTGGTCATTAAGGGGTTAAAGGGGTCCTGAACTTCCATAACACCCCCAACCATGATCTACAGCCTACACAGGAGGCAGAATCTAAAACAAGGTGCAAAAAGTTACACTGTCCCGATTGCTGCCTCTGGGTCCCAAATAGTAAAAATACAATATTATGCGATGTCATTAGGGTCACCTGAAAAAGCGTCGCTCCATTGTTAAACCTGTAAAGAAAATAAAAAAGGCTCCGACCTCCCTCAATTCTGCAGGGTGCTATTTGCTGTGATGCGTTTCCGTCAGTTTTTGGAAAAAAAATATATACTTTTTTCGAAACTGTCCCACGGTAACATAGACACACAGCGGATGTAACTGCGACACGTGACGGTGCAAGACTACAACTCCCAGCATGATGACATAGATTTTACTAGGTCAGTGGTCTCCTAACTGTGGACCTCCAGATGTTGCAAACTTGATATGCTGGGAGTTGTGTTCAAACTGTGGACCTCCAGATGTTGCAAAACTACAACTCCCAGCATGCCCGGACAGCCGTTGGCTGTCCGGGCATGCTGGGAGTTGTAGTTTTGCAAGGTCTGGAGATCTGGCATAATAGTCACGTCAAGAAGCAGAGAAGAGAAAGATGCGACAATGACATAGGCCTCAGGAATGGACGTAAAACACTGCAAATACTCATCCCTGAGCCAGATGGCTGCTGCGGAACCTCCTTGCACAAGTTTTCCTTTCCCCCCTCCTCCCATGTCACGGCATAGGTTTCACTAGGTCAGTGGTCTTCAGACTGTGGACCTCCAGATGTTGCAAAACTACAACTCCCAGCATGATGGCGTAAGTCTCGCTAGGTCAGTGGTCTCCAAACTGTGGACCTTCAGAGGTTGCATAACTACAACTCCCAGCATGATGGCGTAAGTATCGCTAGGTCAGTGGCCTTCAAACTGTGGACCTCCAGATGTTGAAAAACTGCAACTCCCAGCATGATGGCATAGGTCACTCTAGGTCAGTGGTCTCCAAACTGTGGACCTCCAGACGTTGCATAACTACAACTCCCAGCATGACAGCTTAGGTTTTGCTGCCTCCATATGTTGCAAAACTTGGACAGCTGGACATGCCGGGAGTTGTGTTCAAACTGCGCACCTCCAGATGTTGCAAAACTACAACTCCCAGCATGCCCGGACAGCCAACAGCTGTCCGGGCATGCTGGGAGTTGTAGTTTTGCAAGGACTGGCATAACAGTTACGTCAAGAACAGATGCGCAAAATGCAACCGAGGTCCAGGCCCCCAGATTAAGTCGAAACATACTGCGAATACGCATCCCCCAGCCAAGCGGCTGCTGCGGCACCTCTTTTCACAAGTTTTTCCTATCCGGCCCCCCCCACTCCCATGTCACGTGTCTCCGCTTATCCCAGTATGAACCCCCCTATCCCTCCAGCACTGCAGCTGTGTCTTATTTACACTGCAGTCCATCTGTAACGCAGGAAATCACAACACCGGGGGGGGGGAACACATGCCAAAAAATACCAGGGGGGCCCCCCCCCTAATACTCCGCAGACCATGCAAGAATTTAGCCAGATCACCGGGAGGACAGGCAACATAACCACCCGTAATATAGGAGAGCGTAAAAGGGTGAAACTCACGCCCTGGCTTTCGGGAATCCCATGGAGAGTAGGATTTCGAGGGACGATCCATGCTTGATGGTCCCGGTGCGGGGCTGCCTGTTCTTCCTGGGGATGATCTTGCTGTACAGGTCGTCTTTGGCAGCCATGGTAGGAGTTACGGGGTTAACGTACCATCCCTCAGAATAGAGCCATGTCACCGCAGCAGCAGCTCAGTGATAAGAGGCTACAGTAGTATCAGTAGCTTCCTGGTGCTGCAGTCACAGGCAGGGTAGGAAGTGACACATGGTAGCAGTAGCCCTGACACCAGACCCCCCCTGTCCCCTCCTGCGGACAGGTAATAGTCATGTTTGAATGGATCAAAAAAAAAAAAAGAAGAAAAAAAAAGAAGATGTGTCTTCCAGGCACACTCCCTCCCCTCCTTCTTAAAGGGACAGCGTAGCAATCTTATTTGTCAGCAATAAGGAATTCACAGCTACTGCCCATTCTATGCACATTCAGTTCTTCTTGGCAGACAATGAATCCCTCTTCAGCTGCCACCTGGTGGCGGAAAGTCGTTACGGCAATAGGTTTGGTTTTCGTATTTTTTTATTTATTTTTTTTTTCCTTTTTTTCTATCAATGGGGGATGTTTGATTCACAAATTTCCCACACAGCTGCAGTTCCGGCGAGTGGCTGAAAATTATGGGAATTGCGGAGCATGCGGGAAAAAAATAAAAAAAGATATCCGAGTGACGAATATCCCCGAGGCCACGTGCACATGGGAGGTAAATTTAGACGGAATCTACCGCCTATAAACCTCAATGGGATTCCGATGTCTCATTGATGCAGCGAAATTTCCGCCGGCGGCCATTTGGCAAAATGTAAAGACCAGTTTTTGGAATTTTTGCGAAATCGTGGGAGGAATCCGATTGAACTCGATGGGGCTTGAATTTCGGGAAAATTTGGTGTTTAGAGAGCGCAGAATTAAGACATAATTTCGGTGGAATTCCACAATTCCATTCAGAGAACTTTGGGGAAGGGAATTTGTGTGGAATTGCGGAATTCCAACATCAGCACTTCGCCATGGTATAGGTTTGACTAGGTCAGTGGTCTCCAAACTGTGGACCTCCAGATGTTGCAAAACTACAACTCCCATCCTGATGGCATAGCTTTTGCTAGGTCAGTGTTTTCCAAATGCTGGACTTCCAGATGTTGCAAAACTACAACTCCCAGCATGATGGCATAGCTTTCCCTAGGTCAGTGGTCTCCAAACTGTTGACCTCCAGATGTTGCAAAACTACAACTCCCATCATGATGGCATAGCTTTCGCTAGGTCAGTGTTTTCCAAACGCTGGACATCCAGATGTTGCAAAACTACAACTCCCAGCATGATGGTATAGCTTTCCCTAGGTCAGTGGTCTCCAAACTGTTGACCTCCAGATGTTGCAAAACTACAACTCCCATCATGATGGCATAGCTTTCGCTAGGTCAGTGTTCTCCAAATGGTGGACTTCCAGATGTTTCAAAACTACAACTCCCAGCATGATGACATAGGTTTTGCTAGTCAAACTGGGGATCTCCATTTGTTGCAAAAACTACAACTCCCATCATAATGGCATAGCTTTCCCTAGGTCAGCGGTCTCCAAACTGTGGACCTCCAGATGTTGCAAAACTAAACTCCCAGCATGATGACATAGGTTTTGCTAGTCAAACTGGGGATCTCCATGTTTTGCAAAACTACAACTCCCAGCATGCCCGGACAGCCGTTGGCTGTCCGGGCATGCTGGGAGTTGTGGTTTTGCAACATCTGGAAGTCCTTAGTTTAGAGACCATTGCGCTGGGTTATAAAACCATTCTGTAGGAATATCTGCCCATGTGGATAGGATCCCTTCTCACAGGTCCTGAGCTAATGGCCCTTGTAGGCTGCAGGCCTGAGGCTGCCTGTGGCCTACACAAGTAAGTGATGGCTCTTTGTCTACCTCATCCCATGAATGTCTAAGGGGGAAATTTATCAAAACCTTTTCAGAGAAAAAGTTGCTGAGTTGCCCATAGCAACCAGATTGCGTCTTTGATTTTTTTCACAGGCCTTTTCAAAAAATGAAAGCAGCGATCTGATTGGTTACTATGGGCAACTAAGCAACTTTTCCTCTGGACAGGTTTTGATAAATCTCCCCCCCTATAAGATTAGGATCTAGTGACTGTGAAGGCCGAGGAAACAAGAAAAACTTGCAGTCATGTTTCTGAAGCCAATCTGCGACTATACAACCCTTCTGGATGGTGCATTGACCTGCTGACCGTCTCCTTCTGGGAACATGGAGGGAGAAACTTGGATGGCTGCAGGGGTGTACGCAAGTTTTGCTGATTTTAAGTGCCCTACTCCTGTACCCCTTTCAACTGTATGGGTGTCTTCAGGCCACCCACCTAGAGCACCACAAGCTACCAGGCTCGGGTGGATGGTGGCCACTAGCACCAGGGAATCAGGGCAAGAACGATTGTCACTTTCACCTGTAGCTGTGATGGAGCTCCTTGTCCCATCACTTACTTGTGTAGGCCACAGGCAGCTTTAGGCCTACAGCCTACAAGTGCAGGGACCTACATACCTTTCCCAGCATTGCATGCAACCAGAGACAACATAAATCACATGGTCTCCATGGGGTGTGGCTATGTGTCCTGGCACTGCTGTGTGCTATGTCATTGCTTTATGGTGTGGCCTGCTCCAGAATATAGACGGCAGAAGACTCTGCTGCTCTAAGTGGGAACGGGAGAAGGTAAGTTATTTTGTTTTTTTCTTGCTTCTTTATGTTGGTGAAAGGGAACCTTCCTACATACCTAATGGGGGAAACTACCTACCTATTGAAGGGACCTACTTACCTAATACAGGAAACTACCCAGCTGTTCATCCTGAGCTTCCCTGTGCGTAAAGATAATTCCAGAACTAAAGACTGACACCAAGTACAGAAGCAGGAGGGCAGGGAGCGGAGGACGAAGATTTGTATGTCATTCAGGGATTTTGGAAAGCGTGGTGACAATTCCTGTACCTGTTATTCCTGGAGAGGATCAAATAACTGGGCTATGTCTGCCACTAGGGAAAAAAAAGTCGGCTCCTCCCTGGCAGGAAATACCCGCCCACTGGAAGTGAGGTAATCAGTTTGGTCACAAAGCAGTAGGAGAAGCCAACCAAGAGACAAGTACGAAGGACCCTTGAAAGGAATCCCGGAGAAACACTCAAGAACCGGAAAAGGCTATGAAGACATGGGTAGGTGCGGTGTCCCCCAATGAAGATTACAAGAAAGATTTTACGGTGAGTACAAAAAAAAATATTTTCTCGGTCGCTCTTCATTGGGGGACACAGAGACCATGGGATGTACCAAAGCAGTCCCTGGGGTGGGAAGAACAACACCAGAGGAAGGGAATCAGTCCGGAGACTGAACCCCAGCCGGCTGTAAGACTCACGGAGGAGACCCTGGGCTAAAAGGCAACCGAGGCCTGGAACTGAGCATCCAGCAGTTCTCACTGTCCATGGAGATGGACTAGGAAGCCAAGGAAGGGACAGTCCCTAGAAGAGACTCTAAACCAACAGGCCACAGAGAGAGACAAAAGGGAGATGCAGAGAACTAATGGGCCGAACCAACCTGGAAGGAGGTAGGAAACCAACTCCATGAAGCACAGATCCAGACAGAAGGAGAGCCCGGTTGGGAACAAAAAAGGAAAAGGGAACAACAAGAGACCCCCATACAGAGGACCAACCGAAACCAGAGAACCTGGCGAGAAAACGCCAGGGAGAGCCGAAGGCGAGTCGGTCAAGTTGAAGACCAGAAACTTCTGGAAAAGAGACGGGAACCGTCTCCGGAGAGACATAGTGCAGAAGATCTGAACCAAAAAGCTGTAGGCGCCAAAAAACACTGTCCCAGGGGCACAGTGTGAGCACCCGGGGAGAAGAGCGGACTCGGAGAGGACACCACACAGGCTGAACAGTGGGAAGAAACCACAGCCATGCTGCAGCCGAAAAATGGCCCGACTGGAACAACCCAGTAGACAGACTTGCCGTCCAACTCCAGAGTAAATGGACCCCGAAGGAGTAAAAGGAATGTAAGAAGTAACCCGGAAAACCGGAAGGGCGACTTGGAACTGGAGACTCTCGAGACACCGGGAGGTGCCCCACTTGTACGGGGAGCAAAACCAATAAACGCAAAACGCTCCGGGAAACATGCTTCTATATCGGGACAAGAAGAAGAGCGGTTCAGAACGACCACCCCACAATGGAATCGTGGAGAAGCCTGGGCAGGGTCACTACAAGTGCCTTGGACCGCAATCATCACGAAAACCTGAAGGACTAGGAGGATTGACCCAGAAAATAAGGTAGACCACAGCAGTCTAGGAGAGAGCCCAAAACAAGGATTAATTGGTCTTGGACCCAGCGGTCGGAGCGAACCAAAGCACTCCCAGCAACGTCTTGTCAGGACGAAAATGGAGGGAAAAGCAAAAGGGAACCCAGCTGGGACTCCCAGGCTCTGGGCACAGGAAGGTTACTCCAAAAGATTGGAGTGGCAGAGCCAGGCTGCAATAGTGAGCAGTACATACACAACCAGAGCCGGCAAAAAGCACTTACGATCGCTCCCAGCAAAAAAAACAAAGTCCCAGCAAGGTTACCCCACCATGTAGGGGGAAGTGCAAGATGGCTCCATCTTGGCAGAAGAAAGTGCTCAGTGAAATAGTCCCCCTAGTGGAGGGGAAAACAAGGGGAGGTGGAGACGAAACTCAGGCACTGACCGTGCCAAGCTTCCTGATCCCAGTATCCCCTGTGGAAGGGAATTTCCCAAGAGCGCCATGTACTGTAGGAGCAAGGAAATGTCGCCCTATGGTAACGGATCAAAGCACTGGGTGGACGTAGTCCCCAGGGATCCTGCGAAAACACACTGAGGCACGGAGGAGCCATGTTGTGTCCCCAGAGGTAAGTAAGAAGCACATGTAGCAACCTACAGCATTGGGAGGAAACACCCCATAGGGGCAAAACCTTGGACCCTGCGAAAAAAAAAAAAGGGGGGGGGGGGGGTAGATGGTTCGGCCACGGAGCCATCCTGGCCAATGAATAAGGCAACAGAGCAGGCGCCTAAGCCACCTCGTACAGGAACCCAGGAAGGGGGGGGTCTGCAGAACAGGCCGTCGTCCCATCAGGCCCACGCCATCCAAATGTCCAGAAGCCTTATCGGGTCCCCTCATCACCCCAGCGTGACCTTTCATCTTATTTCACAGGGTCCCAGCCACTGTAGCACGGCCTGCTCCATCCTCTATAATGGACATCCACCCACCTCCTGCTGCCTCATCGCCCTCCGCCACTCCGGGCTCCAGCCGCGGGTCTCTGGCGGGCTCCGGAGTCCCCGTAGCATCATCTCCCTGTAAGCTGGCTCCCTGCACTGGCGCGCAAGATGGCAGGCGAGCCTCCGGGACTTCCACCAAACAGGCAGCTGCTGTGCTGCCCGCCGCCTCACCTCTCCGCCCAGCTCCGCTGACAGCCTGCAGCCCTCACGTGCCTGCTCCACAGCCTCCTTCTGCACACAGCACCGGAGCCTCTGACTTGCCGCAGACATTAAAGGTGAGAGAGGTGCTGCAGCCAGACCATCTATCCCTGGCTCCCTCTCCAGCTCCTGCCGGTGCAACACATGAGCTACCTCAGGGCCCCGTGCTGGAGCTACTCCTGGAGGGGGTTCCTGTTCAGCCCAAAGACCCCCCCACTCCATGCTGCAGGACTGCACCCTCAGTACTCTGCTGTATATGGGATGTCATGCCCTTCCCCCTCACATGCTGCTGTTAAAGGGGTACTCCGGTGAAAACCTTTTTTCTTTTAAATCAACTGGTGGCAGAAAGTTAAACATATTTGTAAATTACTTCTATTAAAAAATTTTTAATCCTTCCTGTACTTATAAGGTGCTTAATACTACAGAGGAAATTATTTTCTTTTTGGAATGCTCTCTGATGACATCACGAGCTCAGTTCTCTCTGCTGACGTTATTATAATAACAACAATGCTTTATTTATTGTTGTCCTTAGTGGGATTTGAACCCAAGTACTCAGCACTGCAAGGCAGCAGTTCTAACCACTGAGCCACCATGCTGCCCTTAGCATACATCTGCTATGCATGGTTGCTAAAATGGACAGAGATGTCAGCAGAGAGCACTGTGCTCGTGATGTCATCAGTGTTCCAAAAAGAAAGGAATTTCCTCTGTAGCATTCAGCAGCTAATAAGTACTGGAAGGATTAGGATTTTTTAATAGAAGTCATTTACAAATATGTTTAACTTTCTGCAACCAGTTGATTTAAAAGTAAAAAGGTTTTCACCGGAGTACCCCTTTAAGAAGGTGAAACGTTCCTTAGCCCTGCTCCAGTTGTGCGATGCTTGGCGTCTCTTGCATCCTTCTGACAGGGACTATAGTTTCTATTCTCCCCCTCATGCCTCCTACAGCCACATCAACCTAATCCTGATAAAACATAGTTCCCTATCTTGGTTGACCTCAGCTTCGGTTGGGCACATTCTGTGGTCTAATCACGCACCCATGTATTGCTCTATTTTTGACCCACCCTGCATGGTCTTAGAGGTTGAATGACTCCTTGCTACTAGATACTGCGTGTCACTGATCTCTCCCAGACTGTGGCCAACTTTGTTGCTGATCATGCGACCGCCCCCACTCCACCCCCTGTTCGCTGGGAAGCCCTCAAATGTGTCCTTAGGGTTGTACTCATGCTACATCGCGCCTGCCTTAAGCGTCAGAAGGCTCTTGACCTGCGCACAGCCCTTTCCAAAGTTACCTCCCTCGAACTGGCTTACAAGCGATCCCTTTCCACACCGGTTCTCCAGGACCTTGAAATTGCCAGATTAGAAGTTAGAAAATTCTACAAATATGGCAATAAGAGTGGTCGCATGTTGGCCAGAGCGTTGCGCTCTTGGCTTGCGCAATCCCATATCCCTTGCATTAAGTCCTCCCCCAGATCCCTAGTTCACACAACCCCTGATATTCTGTGTTTCACACTTTCTTCTCTTTCTTCCTTCTTCACCTGAGTCACCTCCCTCCCCCCCCCCCCCCCTCTTTTCTTTCCTTCTCTCCTGATCAGATAAACCAACTGGAGGCCCCTTCCTCGGCCTTCTCGGGTGATCAAGGACCTTCTGTGTGACAAGAGTCCGGGCCCTGATGGCTACACAGCCAGATTCTATAAAACTTTAGAACCTTCTCTTTCCTCCCTCATGCTAACCGCCTTTAATTCTATTTCCTCTTCTTCCCCTTTCCCGCCCAAATCCACCCTGGCACACGTGGTCCTTCCTTCTCTAATTCACTTGGACCAAGTAGGCTTTGTGCCAGGGAGGGAAGCTAGGAACAACACGCTCAAGACTTTAGATCTAATGCATTATGCCCGTTTACAACTAATCCCTCTAATGGTCCTCTCTTTAGATGCCAAAAAAGCTTTCGAACATGTGTCCTGGTCCCCCCCTAGCACAAACCCTCCAACGCATTGGTCTGGGCCCCGTTTTCATCACCAAAATCCTAGCACAATATAATTCTCCATCCACACGCTTGAAAATCAATGGCTCCCTGTCCTCCCCCTTCAGCATCCGGAATGGAACTAGACATGGCTGCCCCCTCTCTCCTTAGTTATATGTTCTGGTGATGGAACACCTGCTCGCCTCCATTTGCGCTTATCCCAACAGTCACAGCCTCATGGTCAGTGATCATGAATATAAATGTGCGGCCTTTGCGGATGACCTCCTAGTTTATTTTACTAATCTAGAGGAATCTCTCCCAGCCCGGATGACCAGGCTCTCCAGGATTGGATGCTGGTCCAACTTGAAAATCAATTACTCCAATGTGTTGGGCGTTTCATTACCAGACCACGAGCCAACAACCCTTCATTCTTCCTTCTCTTTCACATCTCCTACCTGGGGACGGTCCTCCCTGCCGACTTGACTACCCTGTTCTCCCTTAATTTCTTGACCTTTCTAGCCTGTATCCACTCTGATTTGACCTCTTGGAATTTAAGTTTTTTACTGGTTCGGTCGGATTGCCATACTGAAGATGACGATCATGCCACAGTTATTGTACTTGCTTCAATGCTCCCGATACACATCCACACTGTGTTCTGGACACAACTTCAACGATGCTTCAGTTCTTTTGTGTAGTCGTCCTCCCGTCCCAGGATCAATAGACTCCTACTGACCCAACAGACTTTCAGGTAGGGTTGGGCTCCCTGATTGCCAGCTCTATTATCTTGCATGCACTCACACAAGGGTTCTGGACTGGTTCCACAACCCAGACCATAAACTTTGGGTGAAACTTGCCCAAGCCCTCTGCCCACAGTCTCTCTCCACGCTCCCCTGGACTTGGTCTCCTTCACTCCTAGGCCATCTCCCACTTTCATTCTCCACTAGACATACCCTAACATCCATACACACTGCAGGTGGTGGGGGCTCCCTCGTGGACCATTCTGGCCCTCTGCTTCCCATCTGACCACCCGATTTCCCCCCCCCAGGTCGCTTCTCTCTCGCCCTATGTGCCTTTGCCACGTTCTTGCTGAGGGGATCGTCAAGCCCCTAGGGCAGTGATGGCGAACCTTTTTGAGCCCAAGTGCCCAAACCGTAACACACGCCAACTTTTTTCCCCTCAAAGTGCCAGCACAGCAAGCCAAAATACTGAGGTTTAAGTTTAGCACTAGAGATGTGCGAACTTACAGTAAATTTGATTCGTCACAAACTTTTTGGCTCGGCCGTTGATGACTTTTCCTGCATAAATTAGTTCAGCTTTCAGGTGCTCTGGAAAAGGTGGATACAGTCCTAGGAAAGTCTTCTAGGACTGTATCCACCTTTTCCAGCCCACGGGAGCACCTGAAAGCTGAACTAATTTATGCAGGAAAAGCCATCAACTGCCGAGCCGAGAAGTTTGTGACGAATCGAATTTACTGTAAGTTCGCTCATCTCTATTTAGCACAACCAACTCATACAGTTGCCATAACTAACATCTTTTGTTTTAAAAGAAAACAGTTCAATGATCCAAACTTGTTTTTATAAATTGATAAGTTTATAGTTCCCCACAATAGATTGGCAGCGCAGTTCCCCCACAGACATACAGCCCCCAGCCATATACAGTGTATGGCTGGAGGCTGTATGTCTGTGTACTGCCCCACTTCAGTGTTCCAACCACCGATCAGGGGTCACAATCTACTGCTATAGCCTACAGGCCATAGCAGTAGGTCCCGGGACCGGAGGAGCAGTGGTCGGAACACTGAAGATGACACGCAGGTAACTTACCATGCCCACGCGTCCTCCTCGATGCTCCGCTGTTGCTATGGGCGCACACATGGGACATCAGAGACGTCGCTGCGTTTTTAAAGTTAACGCGGCCACAGAAAGGTAACAGTGACCTTGTGTCCCGAAAAGATCTTTTGGGACACAGGGATGTCCCAAATGGTCTGATGGCAAACTATGGCCACGTGCCATAGGTTCACCATCACTGCCCTAGAGGCTCTTCGGGAGTCTTGGCCAGTCTCCCGCCGGGCTTTGTTTGAATATCGCCAATTATAACCCTTTCACTCCTCATTGCACAAAACCCTCTCCGCTTCACGCTTGCTAACCCCCTTTGAACAACTCTGCATGGCCTCATCCTGCCCACAGCACTACATTTCCCTCCTATATGCTCTTACATAGGTTACAAGCCCTTCCCTCCTACTGTGTGGTGTGGGAGGCCGAGCTGGGCCATCAATAGTCTCCTGAGCAATGATCCTGCTGCTTCTGATTGACTCAAAGCGGTCATAGCTGCCAAGGAGACCAGCTTCAAAATCCTCTCGCTGATACAGAGTGCAGTCAGTGCTTCACCGCTGGTACCCGTCAGTCCCTGCATCTTGTTGGAGGTGTGGAACTGCTGAGGGCATGATGACTCCTACTTTGTGGAGTTGCCCAGCACTGTCTTTTAGGCATTCAGTCCTTTCCATAGTGTTAACAGTATCAGGAATATCCATCCCATGTGAACTTTTCACAGTGCTGCTATTTATTCTTCCCATGGCCAACCCCCCAGCCCCCCCCCCCCCCCCAAATACAAGCGTTTGCTCTTTCCTCAACTCTTACAAGCGGCTAAGACAGTCATCCCTCAACACTGGCACTCAGAGGCCCCCACTGTAGAAGAGTGGGTTGCTGAGGTAGCCTCAACACATGGAGGAACTGTTTCTCCCTCTGACACGCTAGACTTCCACCTGGCTGCCCTGGTCTAGTTTCTGTTCTTCGGACGCTTTTCGCTCAGGGGCGGTTAACACTCCGTCTGTTTTCTTCCCTCCGGTAGCCACACTTTTATCCCCTCAGTCTCTCTGCCCTTCTCTCTTCCATTAGTCTTTGCATACTGTTGTGTTCTCTGCTGCTCTGTGATGCCTCCTAGTGTATCGTTTTCTCCCTACTTCATACCTCTGCCCTCTCGGGCTGTTTCTTCATCATCCCCACTGCTTTTCCCTCATGCACCTTTTCCCTGCCTTCTCCTTTGCTTTCCCTACACGCTCTCCCTTTGTCTCTCACCCTCCCTCCTAAGAATGTTTGCCACTTAATTTCATGTTTTTATTCTTTGAGCATTGTATATATTTGGACCTACATGGTCACTTTGGCTATTTCATTGCCTTGCAGGCTCTTTTTACCCTATGTTGAATACTTAATGTTTTTGAATTCGAAATCTTCTCCTACATTGGGTATATAGCTCTTATGCAGAGCTACCCCCCCCCCCCATATATCCAGGCTGTAGTGTGACCCTGCAGTCATGTCACCCTTTTATTGTCTGATAAGCAGCAAATGAGTCACATGACTGCAGAATGTTCATTGCTTAGTAGCCCACAGCCATTCTATGTACACAATGCAGAAGAGGGGGGGGGATGAGACATCCAGAAGGAACAGACAAGTGACCACAGAATGGAAAGAATGGAAGTTTAATGTTTCCTGCACAGTTTATGCCACCAGCACACAGACTCCTCCGACTCCCTTGATTTTCTCCTCTGCCCGGCGGCTGAAGAACTTTGCCTTTACGATCACTGGCTGTTTGGGTAGTCTGCCTTTCCCAAGAACCTTGTAGTAACCCTGCAAAGAGAGGAGAGGATGAAGTACCGCACATAGCAATGCCTCCCGCCATAGTGCAAAGATGTGGACACAAGTACCTAAGCAATCCAATTAGAGATGAGCGAACTTACAGTAAATTCGATTCGCCACGAACTTCTCGGCTCGGCAGTTGACTTATCCTGCATAAATTAGTTCAGCCTTCAGGTGCTCCGGTGGGCTGGAAAAGGTGGATACATTCCTAGGAAAGAGTCTCCTAGTACTGTATCCACCTTTTCCAGCCCACGGGAGCACCGGAAAGCTGAACTAATTTATGCAGGAAAAGACAACTGCCGAGCCGAGAAGTTTGTGACGAATCGAATTTACTGTAAGCTCGCTCATCTCTAAATCCAATGTTTTTGCCTCACATAGCAAGAATACAACACTGTACAGCGCTGTATGCAGTGATATGTAAACCAGTGGTAACCCCTTAAAGGGGTACTCCGGTGGAATTTTTTTAATCAACTGGTGACAAAGTCAAACAGATTTGTAAATTACTTCTATTAAAAATCTTTATCCTTCCAGTACTTAGATGCTGTAGGCTCCACAGAAAGTTGTGTAGTTCTTTCCAGTCTGACCCCAGTGCTCTCTGCTGACACCTCTGTCCATTTTAGGAACTGTCCAGAGAAGCATAGGTTTTCTATGGGGATTTTCTCCTGCTCTGGACAGTTCCTGACATGGAGAGAGGCGTCAGCAGAGAGCACTGAGGTCAGACAAAAGAAATACAAAATGAAAAGAATTTCCTCTGTAGTATACAGCCGCTAATAACTACTGGAAGGATAAAGATATTTTTAATAGAAGTTATTTACAAGTCTGTTTAACATTCTGGCACCAGTTGAAGGTTTCCATCGGAGTGCCCCTTTAACTACAAAGGAAGGATATATCCACCATTAGCGGGCGTCCTACAACCATCATACTGCACTATGGAAAAAAAAATTAAATAAAAACTTCTCCTGCAAAACCAACCTACCCCCAATATGGCTGCTTTGTGACTTCCGGAATGCAGCCAGCAAGTTTTTTTTTTCCAAAAGCAGTAATATTTCTCCGGAAGGAGGACGTGTCACTGAGCTGGTGACTGGCTGCGCCACCAAGAGATCGCACCAGTGAATAAAGCGCAGTGATTGCTCTCCGAGGACTCTAGCACACCAGGGCCATGGACGTGACCAGGATGTGACTCTAGTCTCGGGGTTCAGAGGTAATGTTACCCACAGAACACATTGTGCACAAGTTCTAACACCACATTTGTACTGACAAGTAGAACAGAGTTTCCACAGCATTTTTTCTGCACAATAAGCCACCAAAAACATAATGCAATGCACTACTGCAATTTTGCTTCACCTCAGATCAGCGTTTCCCTACCAGGGTGCCTTCAGCTGTTGCAAAACTACAACTCCCAGCATGCCCGGACAGCCGAAGGCTGTCCGGGCATGCTGGGAGTTGTAGTTTTGCAACAGCTGGAGGCACCCTGGTAGGAAGACACTGCCTTAGATATTTAAAAAAAATGTAATGCTGATCAATAGATTAAGAGTTCACCATACCGGTCCCATTAGGAAATACAACTCATCTTGCAAGAGACTAGACAGAGCTTCTTTAAATGCTAAATTTTCAAAGTAAAAACAAACCACAGGTCTGGAGGTTAAGTAATATCTAGCGCTGCTTAGCTACCTGTATTAAGACAGCAGATACTATGTAACCAAGCAACTGCAGGGCTCTAGGAGAGCAGAGTGCCGTCATATTCATTGCTATCCAGAAAACAAAAAAAAATATAAGAATCTGCTGCTTTGATGGTCAAAAAAAAAAAAAATTTATATATTTTATTAATTTATTTTATCTATACCTATATATTTTTTTCTAATTCCCACTTACTGCGTGCACAGCATCAATGACTGGTGCGGGGCCCTCAGGGTTCTTGGCGTGGTTCACCCTGGTCTGCTCGTTCACCAATGTCCACAGCTTGTCCAGGTTGATTGTGGGGCAGAACTTCTGATTCTTCTTCAAGTGGTAATGTCTCATACCGACCTTTCCGAAATAACCAGGATGGCTGGAGGAAGACAAAGGGGGGGGTCTCAGTTAATGTTTATGTTGAACCAACACAAACCAATCTCAAAATAGGGACAAGTGACATAACAGCGGCATCCGGTCCCAGTGCTGGGTGTAGGAGGTCAGCACAAAAGATAGTTGTGAAGAAATCAGAATTAAAGGGGTTCTCCGCTGCCCTGCCGTCCGGAGCTCCGCTCGCAGCATCCAGAAGTTCATTACTCTGAACGCTGTGTGCGGGCTTCCGTGTTCGAGGCCGCCCCATCGTGACATCATGCCCGCCCCCTCGTGGCGTCACGCCCGCCGCATCAACGAAAGTCTATGGGAAGGGGGCGTAACAGCGGTCGCGCCCCCTTCCCATAGACTTTCGTTGAAGGGGCGAGCGTGACATCACGAGGGGGCGGGCGCGACATCACAAGGGGGGCGGCCTCGAACACGGAAGCCCGCATACGGAGTAATGAACTTCCAGACGCTGCGAGCAGAGCTCCGGAAGGCAGGGCAGCGGAGAACCCCTTTAAGCTGTGTCCACTGTTTTGGGCTTTAGTTAGGTCAGCAATGCTACCAAACCCTGGACTGGTCAAAAATATAAAAAAAAAGTGCAAAAATACAGCTGGAGACAGTGGTTGGGAAACACTTGGACACATTGAAGGCCGACATAAGAGGAACTCACTATTTATCAAAGTTGATTCTGTGGTGATGCAGACCACCGGCATTACCGCGACCTCCTGGATGCTTCCTGTGTTTGCCTAGAGGATGAAAGAACAGAAAGTTATCAGAAGAACTTCAGAAATACAGGACGCCAGTTATTTATCTGACTAACAGATCATTAAAGGGGTACTCCTCCGTTCTAACATTTCTCGATCCACAGGATCTCCTGAATAGAAAGCATCGGCAGGACGCACCATGATGGGAGTTGCAGTTTTTGCACCAACTGGAGATCTACAAGCTGAGGAACAGTGCAGTAGATTCTCACACAGCATTCACACCCAGAAAGGAGATCCGTGCCCCGTAAGCGGGATGTTGTCACTGAGCCGGTGACTGGCCGCGTCACAATGAGACCGCGCCAGTGAATAAAGCGCAGTGGTTGCTCTCCGAGGACTCTAGCACACCAGGGCCACAGACCGACCGGGATGTGACTCTAGTCTCAGGGTTCAGAGGTAAAGTTACTACAAAATACATATATACACAGGACACGTACACCAGAGAATATCAATACTACTAAATGATCAGCAGTACTATCTGCTCTACCTTCCGATTACCCAGCTGGGTCACCTGACGTCCGCTGGTTATGAAACACTGGAGCGAAGACCGGAGGCATTGGATCCCTTATGACAGACTATTGCACTCTCTTTTCAACCAGGGTGTCTCCAGCTGTTGCAAAACTACAACTCTCATCAAGCCCAGACAGCCAGAGGCTGTCTGGGCATGCTGGGAGTTGTAGTTTTGCAACAGCTGGAGACACCCTGGCATGGAAACACTGGAGTATAGAATGGTAATCAAACTGTGTACCTTCAGCTGTTTCAAAACTACAACTACCAGCATGTCCAGACAGAACATGAACAGTTTGGAAACCACTATGCTATGGGAGTTAGCACCCCAAAATGAGGGGGTACTCAAGCCCTATAAATTAGGCATTAGAAGCCTAGAGAGCAGATACATTGCTTTCTCCATTTAGTTTGACAACACCGATCAATAAACATCGTGAATATTTTTTTAATCAACTGGTGCCAGAACGTTAAACAGATTTGTAAATTACGTCTATTAAAAAAAACCTTAATCCTTCCAGTACTTATTAGCTGCTGAATACTACAGAGGAAATTATTTTCTTTTTGGAACACAGAGCTCTCTGCTGACATGACCACAGTGCTCTCTGCGGACATCTGTCCATTTTAAGAACTGTCCAATAGGAGAAAATCCCCATAGTAAACATATACACAGTTCCTAAAATGGACAGAGATGTCAGCAGAGAGCACTGTGCTCGTGATGTCAGCAGAGAGCTCTATGCTCCAAAAAGATAAAGAATTCCCTCTGTAGTATTCAGCAGCTAATAAGTACTGGAAGGATTAAAATTTTAGAATAGCAGGAATTTACATTTCTGTTTAACTTTCCACCAGAGTAACCCTTTTAAAAGCTGCTCAGGTGCGCAGTGCTGCCCCCCAGTGTGTACAAGGTGAAGTCTCCACTCACCAATACGGCCGTGGCCATGGCTGACGTGCCCACGGAGCTTCCTGGTCTTTCTTGCCTTGGTTGGCTGTTGAAGAAGAGAATAATTAGACACCAGCACCGTGATTCGCGCCAATCACCCTAACGAGTCACTATTAGATGTCACTGAGCTGGTGACTGGCCGCGCCACAAGGAGACCCCGCCAGTGAATAAAGCGCAGTGGTTGCTCTCCGAGGACTCTAGCACACCAGGGCCACGGACAGACCAGGATGTGACTCTAGTCTCGGTGGGTTGTGACAAACATGTAGATTTCTGATTATTCTGCAATTGTAATGTATTTTAACGAGAATGGGCACACGCTTGTTTACATGCTGCGTGTTGCCAGGCCGGATACGACAGCTGCCGATGGAGCAGCAAGCAGAGGTAGTGCCTGCTAGAATAAAAAAGGAAGTGCTCCAATTATCTCTGCCAGACAGGAGTCCCAGAAAAGGTCACATGACCAACCAAAATCGCCAGAGGTAAAGATCAAATTGTGGATCAGATTTAGGGATAATTCACATGTACAGTAACATCTGTAGATTTGCTGCTGTGTTCAATTAGATATAATGATTGCTCAGCATAAAATCTGCAGCGGATACGGTACGTGCGAATGTTCTCTTATAGTGATAGATACTGATGCGACAGGTATATATTGTTTCACAGCTGTCACACTGCTGGGAGTTATAGTACCACATCTGACCTAGAAAAATCAGTCTCAAAATGTTTCCATCACACTGAGAACCAGTGTGATTGCAAGGAACAGCCGGGTGAAGTGCACAGCAGCGCTCTTCACTCCCCGTCTGGCACCAACACACAAACACCCCCTTTCACTGCATTAATCTATGGCAGCGTTTTTCAACCAGATTACCTGCAGCAGTTAAACTACAACTCCCAGCATGCCCGGAATGCTGGGAGTTGTAGTTTTGCAACAGCTGGAGACACTTGAATACAGCATCAGACCAATCTAAACCTACGGCTGTATGGGAGATATGTAAATGACATACACATTGTTACCTGGGTCCAGAGGTACGGATATGATAGGACTAAAAGGGGAGTGGTCACCCAACCACCATTACTGTGCCCCCCATATCTATGTTTTGCCCCTAACACTGTCAAAGGACTCATACCCTGCTGTCTTCCCACGATAATCCCTAAAAACATTTTATTTTAAAAAAAGTTAATTTTTATTTTTCTACAATTTACGGTAAATTTTCCAAATTTTTACAATTTTAATTTCAATTTTTAGTATAAAAAAAGGTATAAAAAGTAGGTATCGACTGATTATCGGTATGGCCGATATTGTCCGATAATCACGATTTTGGGCATTATCGGTATCCGCAATTACCTTGACGATAATGCCCCGCCCCCAGCACCGCGCCCCCCGACCCACCGCAGTGCTGGGCTGGGGGTGGTCCGGGCCATCCATCCTTCCTGTAGTGTCCGGGGGCTTTCCGGGTGGAGGGTGAACCGGTCCGGGCTGTCCTTCTCCGGCAGTCATCTCCACTCCGGGCAGGCTCCGGCCTAGTAGCTGCATAGACGCCGCTACGCCGTGACGTCAGGTGCGTAGCTGCGCACAGGTGTCACTGCGCAGCGGCGTCTATGCTGCGTTACTAGGCCGAAGCCTGCCCGGAGTGGAGAAGATGACCGCCGGAGAAGAAGGACAGCCCGGACCGGTTCACCCTTCACCCGAAACACCCCCGGACACTACTGGAAGGAAGGATGGATGGCCCGGACCACCCTGACAGGCAGGGGGAGAGAAGCGGGTGGTGGCGGCGGTGGCCTATGGCACCGCAAAAGCCACTGCAGTGCATAGATTTAAAGCGCCCGCTTTAAATCAATGACCTGCAGCGGTGTTGAGGGGGATAAATAGCCGATAACTTATACCGGAATATCGGTATAAGTTATCGGCTATCGGCACTAACCTCCACCGATTATCGGTATCGGCCCTAAAAAAAAAGAAAACTATCGGTCGATCCCTAATAAAAAGTATAAAAAATAATGCTGGGAGTTGAAGTTTTGCGCATATATATTTCTATTAGTGTTTTGGCAGCAAATTTTGATTTAGGTTTAGTCATCTAAATTAGTCTCCAGTAGAATTTGTTTAATAAAATCTAATGGGTTTAGCTGGAGTACCTGTCACAGAACCTTTTTGATCGGCGGGGGTCCAAGTGTTCAGCCCACCACAGATCAACAGAACGAGCCAGGAGAAGACGGTACTCAGCACGTTTGCTCCCGGCTTTGTGTCACGTGATCACGGCACGCACCGTAGACTTACCGCGTCCTGATCACGTGACAGAATCGGGAGAAAAAGCTTAAGTTGTACACGAAATCAATCACTATTAACCAGTTATGACCTATGGGATTAAGGTTCGGTCACTGACTACAGACATGAGATCTGATGGGATCTTATCCGGTATCTTCTCTAATGAACAGTTTAGTCAGATTTTAGTTATTGTTGGTACAGAAATTACTACAGATTTAGTCACTGGAAAAGTTAAGAAAATTTGTAAATTTAAACATAACCTGCTGTATCATCATAATCTACATATACTAGGATCACCTATACACTACCGTACCTCTATATACAGATCCTAGGATCACCTATATACTACTGTACCTCTATATACAGATCCTAGGATCACCTATATACTACTGTACCTCTATATACAGATCCTAGGATCACCTATATACTACTGTACCTCTATATACAGATCCTAGGATCACCTATATACTACTGTACCTCTATATACAGATCCTAGGATCACCTATATACTACCGTACCTCTACATACATATCCTAGGATCTCCTATCTACCTAGACACTACCGTACCTCTATCTACAGATACTAGGATCTCCTATATACCTAGACACTACTGTACCTCTATATACAGATACTAGGATCACCTATATACCTAGACACTACTGTACCTCTATATACAGATACAAGGATCACCTATATACCTATACCCTGCTGTACCTCTATAAGCAGATACTAGGAGCACCTATACTCTATATACATATACTAGGATCACCTATATACCTACACCCTGCTGTACCTCTATATACAGATACTGGGGTCACCTATACTCTATATACATATACCAGGAGCACCTATATAACTACACCCTGCTGTACCTCTATATACAGATACTGGGGTCACCTATCCCTCTATATACATATACTAGGAGAACCTATATACCTACACCCTGCTGTACCTCCATATTATGGGGACATCTAGCAAAACTACAACTCCCATCATGCCCGGACAGCCAAAGGCTGTCCAGGCATGCTGGGAGTTGTAGTTTTGCAACAGCTGGAGGCACCCTGGTTGGTAAACACTGCAGTTTATGATATAGCGGGACCCTATGTCCCCACACACTGAGGCCTCTGTACTGTGCGGGAGCAGCATGGCCTCCCCTCAGGCCTCCGAGCACATGCCGCTCTCCACACTTCATTACACCCGTATAACAGCGCACACACCGGGCTCAGACCCTACAAAACACCCCCGGACCGCCCATCGACCTCCCCCGGACACACAGCGGCCGCTACATCCCACTTCTCCCGGTCCCGGCCTCCGCGCCCCAGCCTCGCTACCTACCATGACGGCGGCCGCAAGAGAAAGAGAGAGATCGCGGCAGATCCCGCGAGAACTTATGGAGGGCGGTACTTCAGGGGGAGTTCACTCGCGAGAATAAGCAGTGGGTCACGTGACAGTGTCCGCGGCGAACGCTAGAGAGCGCAGAGAGGGGGAGGCGGACATATTGGAGAAGACCGAGAAACTGGGGAAACGGGGAACACAGACCGCTCCGGGTACGTGTGTGACCGGGACAGTGCGCCCTCCATCACCGGGGACCTCCGCTCTGACTGTATATTGTATTTTACTATAATTTGCTATACAATATACTGTAATACACTGCTGTACCCCCATATTATACCGTAATACACTGCTGTACCCGATATTATACTGTAATACACTGCTGTACCCCATGTTATACTGTAATACACTGCCGTACCCCCATATTATACTGTAATACACTGCCGTACCCCCATATTATACTGTAATACACTGCTGTACCCGATATTATACTGTAATACACTGCTGTACCCCATATTATACTGTAATACACTGCCGTACCCCCATATTATACTGTAATACACTGCTGTACCCCCATATTATACTGTAATACACTGCCGTACCCCCATATTATACTGTAATACACTGCTGTACTCCCATATTATACTGTAATACACTGCCGTACCCCCATATTATACTGTAATACACTGCCGTACCCCCATATTATACTGTAATACACTGCCGTACCCCATGTTATACCGTAATACACTGCTGTACCCCATATTATACTGTAATACACTGCTGTACCCCATATTATACTGTAATACACTGCTGTACCCCCATATTATACTGTAATACACTGCCGTACCCCCATATTATACTGTAATACACTGCCGTACCCCATGTTATACCGTAATACACTGCCGCACCCCCATATTATACCGTAATACACTGCCGCACCCCCATATTATACCGTAATACACTGCCGTACCCCCATATTATACCGTAATACACTGCCGTACCCCCATATTATACCGTAATACACTGCCGTACCCCCATATTATACCGTAATACACTGCCGTACCCCCATATTATACCGTAATACACTGCCGTACCCCCATATTATACCGTAATACACTGCCGTACCCCCATATTATACCGTAATACACTGCCGTACCCCCATATTATACCGTAATACACTGCCGTACCCCCATATTATACCGTAATACACTGCCGTACCCCCATGTTATACCGTAATACACTGCCGTACCCCCATATTATACCGTAATACACTGCCGTACCCCCATGTTATACCGTAATACACTGCCGTACCCCCATGTTATACCGTAATACACTGCCGTACCCCCATGTTATACCGTAATACACTGCCGTACCCCCATGTTATACCGTAATACACTGCCGTACCTCCATTTTATACCGTAATACACTGCCGTACCCCATATTATGCCGTAATACACTGCCGTACCCCATATTATACCGTAATACACTGCCGTACCCCATATTATACCGTAATACACTGCCCTACTCCCATATTATACCGTAATACACTGCCGTACCCCCATATTATACCGTAATACACTGCCGTACCCCCATATTATACCGTAATACACTGCCGTACCCCCATATTATACCGTAATACACTGCCGTACCCCCATATTATACCGTAATACACTGCCGTACCTCCATATTATACCGTAATACACTGCCGTACCTCCATATTATACCGTAATACACTGCCGTACCCCCATATTATACCGTAATACACTGCCGTACCCCCATATTATACCGTAATACACTGCCGTACCCCCATGTTATACCGTAATACACTGCCGTACCCCCATGTTATACCGTAATACACTGCCGTACCCCCATGTTATACCGTAATACACTGCCGTACCCCCATGTTATACCGTAATACACTGCCGTACCTCCATTTTATACCGTAATACACTGACGTACCCCATATTATACCGTAATACACTGACGTACCCCATATTATACCGTAATACACTGACGTACCCCATATTATACCGTAATACACTGCCGTACCCCCGTATTATACCGTAATACACTGCCGTACCCCCGTATTATACCGTAATACACTGCCGTACCCCCGTATTATACCGTAATACACTGCCGTACCTCCGTATTATACCGTAATGCACTGCCGTACCTCCGTATTATACCGTAATGCACTGCCGTACCCCCGTATTATACTGTAATGCACTGCCGTACCCCCGTATTATACCGTAATGCACTGCCGTACCTCCGTATTATACCGTAATACACTGCCGTACCCCCGTATTATACCGTAATACACTGCCGTACCCCCGTATTATACCGTAATACACTGCCGTACCCCCGTATTATACTGTAATACACTGCCGTACCCCCGTATTATACTGTAATACACTGCCGTACCTCCATATTATGCTGTAATACACTGCCGTACTCCCATATTATACCGTAATACACTGCCGTACCCCCATATTATACCGTAATACACTGCCGTACCCCCATATTATACCGTAATACACTGCCGTACCCCCATATTATACCGTAATACACTGCCGTACCCCCATATTATACCGTAATACACTGCCGTACCCCCATATTATACCGTAATACACTGCCGTACCCCCATATTATACCGTAATACACTGCTGTACCCCCATATTATACCGTAATACACTGCCGTACCCCCATATTATACCGTAATACACTGCCGTACCTCCATATTATGCCGTAATACACTGCCGTACTCCCATATTATACCGTAATACACTGCCGTACCCCCATATTATACCGTAATACACTGCCGTACTCCCATATTATACCGTAATACACTGCCGTACCCCCGTATTATACCGTAATACACTGCCGTACCTCCGTATTATACCGTAATACACTGCCGTACCCCCGTATTATACCGTAATACACTGCCGTACCCCCGTATTATACCGTAATACACTGCTGTACCCCCATATTATACTGTAATACACTGCTGTACCCCCATATTATACTGTAATACACTGCTGTACCTCCATATTATGCTGTAATACACTGCTGTACTCCCATATTATACTGTAATACACTGCTGTACCCCCATATTATACTGTAATACACTGCTGTACTCCCATATTATACTGTAATACACTGCCGTACCCCCATATTATACTGTAATACACTGCTGTACCTCCATATTATGCTGTAATACACTGCTGTACTCCCATATTATACTGTAATACACTGCTGTACCTCCATATTATGCTGTAATACACTGCTGTACTCCCATATTATACTGTAATACACTGCTGTACCCCCATATTATACTGTAATACACTGCTGTACTCCCATATTATACTGTAATACACTGCTGTACCTCCATATTATACTGTAATACACTGCCGTACCCCCATATTATACTGTAATACACTGCTGTACCTCCATATTATGCTGTAATACACTGCTGTACTCCCATATTATACTGTAATACACTGCTGTACCCCCATATTATACTGTAATACACTGCTGTACTCCCATATTATACTGTAATACACTGCTGTACCTCCATATTATACTGTAATACACTGCCGTACCCCCATATTATACTGTAATACACCGCTGTAGCCCCATATTACACTACTGTATGACTATTTCCTTCTGTTTTCTTGCAGTGGCGAGATGACGGTGTGCTCTATGTTCGGATGTAAGAACCGCATGCACAAGGGATGCGGCAAGCACTTCTTCAGGTAATTCGCATATGTCACATCCAGTAAATTACACAGAACCAGGGCACCACATGTTATGCAACTTTAATATAGACTGAGGGTTTGCTACAGTTGTATCCAGCATAGACTTTGCACTGTGATTGGACCCTATGTGTATCGCAGTGTGGTTTTGATCAGCTAATTGTCATTTTGGCATTACACTTAGTCATTATTCTCATATAACCTCTGACATCTGTTTTCTGAAGATAGATTTTTCCCATTTGCTTATAGTAAGCAGAAATAATGCAAAGTGGCAGGAGTTAAAACACAAAATGAGAATGTTTTACAGATTTTTTTTTTTTATTGAATAAAAATTTGTATCTTTCAACTTACAGGTTTCCCATGAAAGACCCGGAACGTCTCGCCAAGTGGCTTGAAGCCATCCAGAGAGATGACTGGAAACCAACCATTCACAGCAAAGTCTGCAGCGACCACTTCACAGAGGAAGACTACATGATACGTCCTGGGGCGGCAACTCCTTACCTACGCATGGACGCTGTGCCCACTCCGCTCTACCCCATCCAAAAAAAAGAGAAGACTAAAAAGAGAAAATATACCAAGAAGGTGGCAAACGAAACTACAGAAGCTAAGAAAATTAAAACTGAGAACTCTGACGAATCTGGTGTGAGCAGCAGCCACGTGGAGGAAAAAGATACACAGTGTGACCAGCAAGTGGAGGAAAGACATGGCGAAGAGGGGGGAACACAGAAAGTGGAGGAAGGGGCTCATGGCGACAATCGAGCCGAGGAAACACAGGGGGTTCAGAGTGAGGAGAAAAAGAAGGTTGGGGAATCACAAGTAGAGGAACAGGTGGTGGAACCGCAAATTGAGAAGCAGGTGGTGGAACCGCAGATTGAGAGGGGCAAGATGGAATCTCAAGTTGAGAAGCAAGCAGTGGAATCACATGCTGAGAGGCTGATGGTAGAATCACAGAGTGACGAGGGAACAGAAACTGAGAAGACGGCTGTGAGCAGGCAAACACAGGGCAAGCAAATGGTGGGAGAAGGTCAGAAAGGAAAGCAAGTGGTGGAAACACAGAATAAGAAGAATGGGGAGGAAACTCAGGGTGCGAAGCAGCCAGCGGAAGGGCATGATGAGAAGATGATGGAGGAAGAGCGGAGTGAGAAGGTGATGGAGGAAGAGCGGAGTAAGAAGGTGATGGAGGAAGAGCGGAGTAAGAAGGTTATGGAGGAAGAGCGGAGTGAGAAGGTTATGGAGGAAGAGCGGAGTGAGAAGGTGATGGAGGAAGAGCGGAGTGAGAAGGTGATGGAGGAAGAACGGAGTGAGAAGGTGATGGAGGAAGAGTGGAGTGAGAAGGTGATGGAGGAAGAGCGGAGTGAGAAGGGGATGGAGGAAGAACGGAGTGAGAAGGTGATGGAGGAAGAGCGGAGTGAGAAGGTGATGGAGGAAGAACGGAGTGAGAAGGTGATGGAGGAAGAGCGGAGTGAGAAGGTGATGGAGGAAGAACGGAGTGAGAAGGTGATGGAGGAAGAGCGGAGTGAGAAGGTGATGGAGGAAGAGCGGAGTGAGAAGGTGATGGAGGAAGAGCAGGATGAGCAGCAGGCAGGAGAAACTCGGGTTGTAAATTTGGAGTTACAAATCCAGGGTGATCAGAAGGTAATGGAGGGTGACAGGACAACAACTAAATCTGCTCCTGGGCAAACAGAGAATGCGCAGTGCAAGGAGCAGGAGGCAGAACCAGTTAAGACAATTGAAGTGACCCAGACTAGTTGTAATGTTGTGTCCCGTCATCCCTGTGAGAACGCGGCAGATTACATTCCCTTTGACCATGCATACTTTTCTGTGTCTGGCGACAAGGAGAACGATGTTCCTGCTCCTGTTGCCGACCCAAAAGTTGTTAAATTGAGGAGAAAGATCAAAACCTTACAGAAGCAAGTCCTGCGTCAGGGCGTCAAGATCAAGAGCCTGAAAAAGACACTGGTCGACTTAAGGAAGAATAACATGATGGAGAGAGAGCCGGAGCAGGTGATTGCGGAGCACTGCAGTGGCCTCACTCGGGTTCTGTTCACACAGCAGCTGAAAAATGGCTACCGGCGGCACAGTGTTACCCAGTACTGCAGCCTCATGAAAGAGTTTGCTTTGAGCCTGTACAACTCCTCCCCAAAGGCCTACAAATTTTGCAGACTGTTTCTGAGTCTTCCACATCCTGTATCATTAAGAAACTGGAAAGCGGCTGAAGGGAGCCTTGGACCTGTAGTAGAGGAATCTGCACACGAAGAACATGCACCAGGGTTATCTGTGTGTGAGGGGCACTTACTGATCACCTCTCTGCAGGAAGAAGCTTTGCAGGGACCATCAAGTCAAACAGGATATATCCCAGAGGCTCCCATGGAGGTGGGGCATACCACAGAGGTCTCCATGGAGGTGGGACATACCACAGAGGCCTCCATGGAGGTGGGACATACCACAGAGGCCTCCATGGAGGTGGGACATACCACAGAGGCCTCCGTGGAGGTGGGACATATCACAGAGGCCTCCATGGAGGTGGGGCATATCACAGAGGCCTCCGTGGAGGTTGGGCATATCACAGAGGCCTCCGTGGAGGTTGGGCATATCACAGAGGCCTCCGTGGAGGTGGGGCATATCACAGAGGCCTCCATGGAGGTGGGGCATATCACAGAGGCCTCCATGGAGGTGGGGCATATCACAGAGGCCTCCATGGAGGTGGGGCATATCACAGAGGCCTCCGTGGAGGTGGGGCATTTGCCAGAAACTTCCATAGAGGAGGGACATTTATCCGTGATTCCTATCCAAGAAGGACATTTGTCTGTGATTCCAGTGCACAGGGGACATTTGTCTGTGGTTCCAGTGCAGGAGGGACACTTGTCTGTGGTTCCAGTGCAAGAAGGACATTTGTCTGTGATTCCAGTGCAGGAGGGACACTTGTCCGTGGTTCCAGTGCAAGAAGGACATTTGTCTGTGATTCCAGTGCAGGAGGGACACTTGTCTGTGGTTCCAGTGCAAGAAGGACATTTGTCTGTGACTCCAGTGCAGCAGGGACACTTGTCTGTGGTTCCAGTGCAAGAAGGACATTTGTCTGTGGTTCCAGTACAAGAAGGACAATTTTCTGTGGTTCCAGTGCAAGGACATTTGTCTGTGATTCCAGTGCAGCAGGGACACTTGTCTGTGGTTCCAGTGCAAGAAGGACATTTGTCTGTGGTTCCAGTGCAAGAAGGACATTTTTCTGTGGTTCCAGTGCAGGAGGGACATATGTCTGTGGTTCCAGTGCAGGAGGGACATATGTCTGTGGTTCCAATGCAGGAGTCATCTGTGCAAGTAGGACTGCAGCAATAAACACAACAATGAGCATGACTCCATAAATGAGACTTCTGTACTGACTGTTCTGCAACCAGAGATTCTGGAAGCAGAATGTTCTACCAGAACATTCTATAAAAGGAAAGTTACTTCATGAAAATCAGTTCAGTGTTGTATTGTGTATCTAAGTTACTGTCAACATCATTGTCGATGACCCAGCTAGCTTGTATCGGGACATCAGAACAGATGCGCAGATAAAGACTTAAGTTAATAAAGACAGAAGTCTTTTTGTTTGGTTCGGTATCCCTTCAGTTGCCTCAGAATTTCAGTATAACAGTAAGGTCTCTGCACCAGTGACAAGTCTCTACGCCATGTTCACGCAACGGAATTTCCGAGCGGAATCCGGCAGAATAATTCAGCTCAGAAAACGGATTGCAGCAGAGTCCCATTGTTTTAAGTGGGATTCTGCTGCACTGTGCACATAACAGAAATATCTTCCGTGGAAATCCTGATTCCGGCCGCCGCCAAAAGAATTGAAATGTTAATTCTTTTGGCGGAATCCACTGCTCAGAAACTGGTTCTAGCACCGTCATTTTCTGCCGGTGCCCGCTATTTGCGCAAAAATTCCTCTGCATGAACATAGACTTAAAGGGGTACTCTGCCCCTAGACATCTTATCCCCTATCCAAAGGATAGGCGATAAGATGTCAGATCGCGGGGGTCCCGCCGCTGGGGACCCCCGGGATCTCGGCTGCCGCACCCACCTGATGCAGCTTCCGGAAATGCTGGAGGCTTCGGCTCCCGACCACGGTGACGTGAGATCGTGACGTCACGACTCCTCCCCCGTGTGACATAATGCCCCGCCCCTCAATACAGCCGTCACGCCCCCTCCCATAGACTTGCATTGAGGGGGCGGGGTGTGACGTCACAATCTCCCATCACCGTGGTCGTGAGGCGTTAAGATGAGAGCCTCCAGCGCTGCCGGAAGCCGCAACAGGTGGGTGCTGCAGCCGAGATCCCGGGGTTCCCTAGCAGTGGGATCCCCGCGATCTGACATCTTATTCCCTATCCTTTCGAAAGAGGATAAGATGTCTAGGGGCGGAGTACCCCTTTAAGAGTAGTGTAGTGAAAGATAACTTATTCCCTATCCAAAGGATTGGGGATAAGTTCTAGATCCCTGGGGGTCCGACTGCTGGGATCACCGCGATCTCCTGAATGGGGCCCCGGCAGTCTACTGGAAGAGTGAGCGTGTCGACCCCTGCACAGAACAGCAGCTGATACGTCCCCTCCATGTATCCCATAGAGATACATGGAGGGGGCATGTTGGCCGCGGCTTCCTGGTCGGAATGCCCGATTCCGGCAGACTGCCGGGCCCTATTCAGGAGATCGCGGGGGTCCCAGCGGTCGAACCCCCCCCCCCCCCCACGATCTATAAATTATCTCCTATCCTTTAGTATAGAGGATAAGTTATTTTCGCTGCACTGCTCCTTTAAAGGGAACGTGTTGCCTAAATTTTTTTCCTGATTAGTGCCAGAAGCTTAAACATGTTCCTTTTTTTATTTTTTATTATTGTTTCTAATCTGTTTCTCTTTTCTTATTGAAATTTTGTTGCACATTACTATGAGGGTTATCATCATGCCTGAGATTTAGTGATATGCTTTAGAGCAGGATCCATGAACATAGGTAACAATAGACAGGACCTGACCCGTTTACAGCTGTTGCAAAACTACAACTCCCAGCATGCCCGGACAGCCAAAGGCTGTCCGGCCATGCTGGGAGTTGTAGTTGTGCAACAGCTGGAGTCACGCGGGTTGGAAAACACTGTGTTAAAAGAAGATGTCCAGGGAAATAAAAATGGATAAATGTCTGATTGTGGGGGGTCCGACCGCTGGGTGGTCTCCTGTACGGGACCCCATCACTGCTCTGCTGGTAGAAACGCCCCCTCCAATCATCTCTTAGGCTATATTCACACAGCAGAATTTCCTGCACATCTGCACCAGTTCCGTTTCCGCATTCATTTGGGTGGTTTCTGGCTTGTGCAGAATCCGCATGCAGAAATTCTGAAGTCTGAAAGGAAATGCGGAATCCCATTGAAGTCTATTGGGCTTTAAAGGGGTACTTGGGTGGAAACTTCATTATTTTATTTTTTTTTTTTAAATCAACTGGTGCTAGAAAATTAAACAGATTTGTAAATGGCTTCTCTTAACCCTTCCAGTACCAATTAGCTCTGTATGTTCCACAGGAAGTTCTTTTCTCTTTTGCAGTTCTTTTCTGTCTGACCACAGTTCTCTCTGCTGACACCTCTGTCCATGTCAGGAACTGTCCAGAGTAGGAGCAAATCCCCATAGCAAACCCATCCTGCTCTGGAAAGTTCCTGACATGGACAGAGGTGTCGGCAGAGAGCACTGTGGTCAGACAGAAATTAAATTAAAAAAGAAAAGAACTTCCTGTGGAGCTTACTGCAGCTGATAAGTATTGGAAGGATTACCATTTTTAAATAGAAGTAATTTACAAATCTGTTTAACTTTCAGGCACCAGTTGATTTAAAAAAAAATGTTTACCACCGGAGTACCCCTAAAATTTGATGCGGAATCCACATGCAGAGATTCTGCCATGTGAATATAGCCCATGGGAGAGGCAGAGACGCAGGAACGCTGTGTAGAGTGGTGAATGGAGGGGACTTGTTGTGACCAGCTGACATGCTGGGTGCGTATCGTCCTTTCCAGGAGCCGAGCCTGGGCCCTGTACGGGAGGTAACAGCAGTCGGTCCCCCCCCCCACCCCGCAATCAGACACCTGCGGATAGGGTATTCATTCTTTTTTGCTATCTTTAAAGGGGCACTCTAGTGGCCAGCTGAACACTGTGTGCGTGCTGTGGGGGGTCGGCCACGCCCCCTCATTTTGTCAGTCAACGCCTCTCAATGTAAGTCTATGGGAGGGGGCGTGGCAGGAGGAGTACCCCTTTAAAAGTTTTTGCCAAAGATTCTGTAGCCTCATCGATGATTTTGTCTTTTGTTTGCTATGCAAATAAACTTTGGTGTGCTGTTTCCTTACACTGTGCTGTTATCTATCTGGTGCCGCTGGTGTCTTTGTGGTGTGTCCCTTGTAACCTGTCAAATTCTTGCACTTGTACCTCATGGATTATACAGTCGCCACAATTTACTATTTATAATAAAAAGTACAGCAAACCAAAGAAAAGCTGAATTAATAGGAGTCCTCAAGACTTACCCAATCTCCTGGGGTCATTTTATTGATAGATCACTTGCAATGCAGTGACATAGCTGTTGTATGGCTTCCATAGGTAAACTTTTGTAGTAGTTCAAGTGGGAATCGATTCCATGAGTGAGAAGATCCAGTTCATGTTACATGAGAGTCTATATAGGATTAGAGGCAGAAAAGTGGGCGACCCTCTCACAGGCCAAGAAAAGCAGCGACATCTTGTCAATAATGTCTGAAAAATGCTAAAAGGAAACTATCTGCAGCCATTAACCAGATATTGGAGATCAAATTCTGTAATGTATGTACACAGTGACCCCACCAGCAGAATAGTGAGTACAGCTCTGGGGTATAATACAGGATATAACTCAGGATCAGTACAGGATAAGTAATGTAATGTATGTACACAGTGACCTCACCAGCAGAATAGTGAGTACAGCTCTGGAGTATAATACAGGATATAACTCAGGATCAGTACAGGATAAGTAATGTAATGTATGTACACAGTGACCTCACCAGCAGAATAGTGAGTACAGCTCTGGGGTATAATACAGGATATAACTCAGGATCAGTACAGGATAAGTAATGTAATGTATGTACACAGTGACCTCACCAGCAGAATAGGGAGTACAGCTCTGGAGTATAATACAGGATATAACTCAGGATCAGTACAGGATAAGTAATGTAATGTATATACACAGTGACCCCACCAGCAGAATAGTGAGTACAGCTCTGGAGTATAATACAGGATATAACTCAGGGTCAGTACAGGATAAGTAATGTAATGTATGTACACAGTGACCCCACCAGCAGAATAGTGAGTACAGCTCTGGGGTATAATACAGGATATAACTCAGGATCAGTACAGGATAAGTAATGTAATGTATGTACACAGTGACCCCACCAGCAGAATAGTGAGTACAACTCTGGAGTATAATACAGGATATAACTCAGGATCAGTACAGGATAAGTAATGTAATGTATGTACACAGTGACCTCACCAGCAGAAGAGTGAGTACAGCTCTGGAGTATAATACAGGATATAACTCAGGGTCAGTACAGGATAAGTAATGTAATGTATGTACACAGTGACCTCACCAGCAGAATAGTGAGTACAGCTCTGGGGTATAATACAGGATATAACTCAAGATCAGTACAGGATAAGTAATGTAATGTATGTACACAGTGACCTCACCAGCAGAATAGTGAGTACAGCTCTGGAGGGTGTGGTCACTAGGTGCGTCTGTCTGTAGCTGAGACTCCAGACTTCCAGAGGAGAGAGGCTGATTTTTCCACCTGCTTTCCCAGGAAGGTGGCAGATTCCTGGGGAAGAGCCTCATGGCTCCACTTCTCGTTCTAGGCTGGCGGGGAGTGGAGTGAAAACTTCTACAGCCATTGTTCCGGCCGGGAGAAGATCTGGCAGAGTCTGCGGCAATGCAGGCTCTGCTTCTCAGGTTACGGGTGCCAGCCAGAGATCCACAGGTGGAAGAAGGGCACGGAAAAGCAGTGTGGAGATGTGGTCGGAGAGTGGGCCCAGGGAGTCCAGCTCCACGTACTGCTCCCGCATGGCCGCAAGGTTTGCGGAGTATGATCAGTGCGGCAGGGAACTGAGGATGGCCAGAGAAAATCTGCGTGCGGCCCAGAGTCTGGTGAGCACTGGATCAAGAAAGAGCAAGCCAGAACTAAAGAAAAGGATAACATCGCTGAGGGGCGATATTGTGAAGCTGGAGGCGAGGAGAGCGGAGATACTGGAGGGGAGCGTCTCTTTAAGGAGAAACTGATCAACAGCGATCGGTTTGCCGCCATGAAATCCCCAGGTAAAGTGGAGGTGAATGATGGGGAGAGTAGTGGCGGTGAAGATAGTGAGGATGGTGGTGAAGATGTAAAGGAGGAAGAGGAGAAGATGGAGGAAAGTGTGAAAGTTGTAGCTACTCCCTGTGACACAAAGACCCAGGACAGCTACATTGAGGCTGGACAGGTGGCACTACCACCAAGTGAGAGTGAGGAGGATGACGTGGAGGGTGAGGCTGGGGGTCTACTGAGGGCAATTGTGATGCAAGAGTCCCCAGTCCACCTCCAGAATTTCACCTTTGGGGACGATGAGTGTGAGGATGTGGTGGTCCAGCAGAGGTCCAAGAAGCGCAAAACCAAGGAAAAGGTGCAATATGTATTTGTCCCTTTCCAGCAGTCTGGGCCAGCTACAAAGCTGGTTCAGGCTGCGGGCTCCCCCAAACTGCCAGACCCCGTTCCTGTGGTGGAGCGGGGCCAGCATGGGGGGTACAGTATGGCATCAGAAAAGGCTGAGGGCGCAATAGTTGTGAAGCCCACCCAACCTGTTGGTAGGGAAGGGCAGGATGGGCTCATGCCGGGCAGCTCTGGGTACTCTCCTGCAGGGAATGGTTTCGGCCTTTCTTCCAGGAATGGGAGACAGGAGGGCAAGTGAAGGACCTCCGTACGCCCCATGGATATCTTCCGGCTTACGCTACCCCGACTGTGAAGGCGATACGTCGGTGGGGTCTGGGAGTGTGGGAGATCAGGACCCAGTCAAGGCAGTTCCTTGACAAACGGGTTCTGTTGACCGACTTCCAGAAGCCTCTAGTGCTCAGGGACTGCCCAGGTCGGGATCTGAGGGTGGGGTTTTATCTTTTAAACATGAAAAGGATCCCCCAGAAGTTTTGGGACTTGGCCTGGCGCTGCTTTCAGGGGAAGCTATGTGTAAAGGACAACCTGAAGTACAGGAACTCTGATGACCGGGGATGTCCCCGAGAAGAGTGTGGGGACACGCTGGAAAGCATGGACCATTTCCTGCTTCATTGTCCCTTTAATATAGGGGTTTACAACCGGGTGGGCGGTCTTGGTACCAGTAGGGCTTCTCTCCTGTGGAGAGGTTTCTCATTTCATGTGCCCTAGGTACTAAACCTTTTGGGTAGAGTACCTTTTATTTTTGGTTAGGGGCAGTGTTGTAGGGGTAGAGATAGGGTGAGGGCAGGGTCAGATTTATTGCAGGGATAGAATTAGGGAGAATTGTAGGGGGAGTTAGGGAAAGAGTACAAAATGATTTATGTATCAGATCTGCCATCCTTCTCCCTGGTGGAGGGCTGATGCATGTGCACATTAGCTTTTTGTTTTGTTTTTAAGCTGATATGGTATGAAGGGCTTACATGCAACCAAATTTGGGCCTAAAGGGGGTTGTGGTTCAGTGTGTATATAAGTTTGTATATAAGTTGGTTGGGAGGAGTGTTAGGTGGGGAGGGTGTATTTGTGGGTGGTGTTTTTTTTTTTGAGTGGTGTTTTGGGGACCTGACATGGGTCAGTTAAGGACTGGACTTTGAGAACTGTATGGACGGTATGGACTCTGACCCATGTACAGGAGGGGTGGTGTGGGTGAGGGGACAGTTTTAGTGTAGGTGTTTTCTGTTATTTTCTGCAGTGTATTTATTATATTTTTGTATATTGTCTGTGATTTTTGTATATATTTGGTTTTGTATTTATATTGTTTTATATTATATAGTGTATAGTGGCAGTGTATGTTTATTGTATATGTATGTGTGTGTATATGTGTGCATTTATGTGTATATACATGTGTATATGTGTATATATATATATATATATATATATATGTATGTATGTATGTGTATGCTTGTGTATATGCATGTATACATGTTTGTGTATTACATTATTTTTATTTTTTTTTCTTATTTTTCCCCTCCTTGGGGGGGGGGGCTGCTTCCCTCCGGTGTCTCTGCTCTCCTCGCCTCCGGCTTCGCGGTCTCGCTTTTCGGCGGTGTTGTCCTTTTCTTCGGTACTGGCTTGCTCTTTTTGGGTCCGGTGGTTTCTGGACCGCACGGGGATCCTCTCTGGCCGTCCTCGGCTCCTTCCCTTGCTGGGTGTGCTTCGCGGGCCTTGCGGCCGTGCGGGGGCGGTGCGTGGGGCTGGGCTCTTTGGGCCCTCTCTCCGGCCGCATCTCCGTGCTGCTTTTCCTTGCCCTTCTTTCACCTGTGGTTCCCTTACATCCTAACCAGTAGCACAGATGGGGTATTCCACCCCCCGCGAACTGGTAGGACAGATGGAAGTTTTATTGAACCTAATTAAACAATCAGTAAAGACACACCCACAACCCCCTGTATAAGTAAGAGGGTCATCCTCTGCTCCATTGTGTTTTTTTCTGTCCTCCCGGACAGTGGGACAGATGGTGACCCCCTTACTCCTGTTATATGAGTAGGAGGGGGGTTTTTTTCTTACTTGCAAATTTGGGCATAGTTTGCGCCCATCTGCTTCTATACCTCGGAGCCGCGACTCCAATCGCGGCCCCGGCCGGAAGTGCGTCAGCGGCGTCTGACGTCACTTCCTGTTTCTCTCTTCGCTCCCGGCTCGTTTTTTTGCGCCGTTTTTGCTAATAATGCGGCGAAACCGAGCGAGGAGCCTCTTCCATAACCCTCTAACTAATAGGGTTCCTTTTTTTCCTGTTTTTCTCCTGTTTTTTTAAGACAGGATTTCTTTATCTGTAACTCCGCCTTGTGGGCGGAGTCTTGTTTTGGCGCCAGCCAGGAGGATATTTAAACTCCCCCTAGGCTGTCATTCAGCCTCCTAGAGCGCAGAGCTGTTGGTACTTCCACAGTCCTGTCTTTTTGAGTCTAGTAGTGCATCCTTGCGGATACTACTGTTTCCCTATCTCTCTATCTTACATGGTCTCTTGCTGAGAACTTTGGGTATTTTTATTATATTTTAGCTAGCCGCAATTTTTTTCTTGCCGCTACATTATCTAATCCTCCTCTCATATTTACCTAGATATGTCGACCGAGGGCTCAGGGGATCGTGAAGGCTTGGCAAAAAGATCCGCCAAGCGCAAGCACCTCTCTTGCCATGACTGCAATACTCCCCTTGAGGATAATTATGAATTTTCCAGGTGCCCTCCTTGTAGGGCTAAGTCTCTACCTTCCCACCAGACTGAACCTACAGTCCAAGATATGTATGTGTGGGTCTCCTCTAACATGTCGGCTATGCAAGCCTCTATTGAGGAGCTGAAACACGTTGTCTCTCAGAAACGCGCCAGACCTTCTTCACCTCCCAGAATGGAGACGTCTGTGGATCAGGAGAGAGAAGATTCCAAGTCCTCCTCTTCGGATGAGGAGGTCACTGCATCCTATTTCTTTCCGCTGGAAAAGACCCAGCGTCTTCTGAGATCCATCCGGTCGGGGGACCAGGATGTTGATCCCGGGGAAGCCTCTACCTCCGCCTCTAAGGGACCTAGGGTCTTTAAAGCGGATGATACCCTTCTGTCCGTGCTTAGAACGGAATGGAAAAAACCAGAAAAGGGTCCGGTCTTAACTAAAAGATTTAAGACCATGTTTCCTATACAGGAATCTCAGCTTTCCTCCTGGGGCCCTGTCCCTAAGGTTGACATGGCAGTTGCCAAACTGTCCAAGAGGACAGTGGTCCCTGCTGAGGATGGGTCTTCCTTGCAGGATCCAATGGATCGGAAGGCTGACTGTGCCATGAGGCGCTCCTACTCCACTGCTTCTGCGTCTGCATCAGTGGCGATAGCTTGCCCTGAGGTAGCAAACTTTTTGAAGACCCGTCTTTCTAACATCCAGTCGGATTTGGACCAGGGGGTTCCTAGAGATGAAATTCTTTCATCCTTCAAGACGTCCAATCTGGCCGTTGATTTTTTGTGCGATGCTTCCACCCAGCATCTTAAATTGGCCTCCAAGTCTATGGCCCTGGCTTCCGCTGGACGACGTCCTCTATGGTTAAAACCTTGGAAGGTTGACAACTCTTCCAAGAACACCTTATGTGCTATGCCTTACGAACCCGGCATTCTTTTCGGAGCTGAGCTGGACCGCATTATGGAGGGACTTTCTGACAAGAAAGGCAAGTCCCTTCCTTATTCCTCCTTTCGTGGTCGAGGGCGGCGTTCTGGGGGCGGATCAGCCCCCCAGCCTAAGCCTCAGAGAGACTGGGGTAATCAACGCCGGGGAGGAAAACGCTCCCGTGGCCCCAAAGACAACAGAAAGCTCTGACTGCGGGCTTCTACGAAGCTCTGGGTTCCTTGCCGAGGTGACCTTTCCAGTTTCCCATCCTGCCCCCCAGATTCCAGTTGGTGGTCGTCTTCACCACTTTTCAAGCGCCTGGTCCCTCCACATTCAGGATCCTTGGGTCCTGAGATTAATCTCGGATGGTTATTCGATAGACCTCGAATCAATTCCCCCATCCAATTATGTGGAGACAAGAGTTCTTTCACCAATCAAACAGGGGGCGCTAGAAACCTACATTCTGGAATACATCCAGAAGAATGCCTTAGAGGAAGTTCCTCTTGCAGAGCGGGGGTCAGGAATTTATTCTCCAGTCTTCCTAGTTCCCAAGGTAACAGGAGACTGGCGGATGATTATAGATCTGAGATATCTCAATCAGTATGTAAAGCACAAACGCTTTCGTATGGAAACTATTCAATCTGTGGTCAACCTCATCTCGCCAGGGGATTACCTGGCTACTCTGGATCTAAAGGATGCTTACCTTCATATTCCTATTCATCCGGTATCCAGAAAGTATCTAAGGATCGCAGTTCAGGTAGGGGGAGTTCTAAAACACCTCCAGTTTTTAGCCCTCCCGTTTGGAATTTCTTCGGCCCCACACACATTTACCAAAGTGGTGGTAGCGGTAGTTGCTGCTCTAAGGCTCCAGGGGCTCAGCATCGTTCCCTACCTAGACGATTGGCTCCTCAGAGCTCCTTCTTCTGCGATCCTGTCCCAACATCTGCAACTAGCAGTATCCTTCCTTCACCAGTTAGGGTGGATAGTCAATTGGGCCAAATCCAATTTCCTCCCAACGACCTCAGTGAGGTTCCTCGGCTTCATAGTCGACTCAATCTCCATGACACTTTACCTCTCTCCCGAGAGGAAATCTCGGGTTCAGGAATCGGCCCTTTTTCTCTCTGTACCCCGGAGAGTTTCCATTCGCACTCTCATGCGGATGTTGGGACTTATGTCCGCTACCGTGGATGCGGTTCCTTGGGCTCTTTGGCATCTACGCCCTCTTCAATCAGAGGTGCTCACCACTTGGAATCTCAGGCCCTCGGGCCTAAACAAGTGCCACTCCCTGTCTTATCGAGTCCGGTCCTCTCTCAGATGGTGGTCTCACCTCGAGGACGGCAAGTCAATGATCCAACCCCCTTGGATCATACTTACTACCGACGCGTCCCTTGTAGGTTGGGGAGCGCATCTCTTGGATCTGTTAGTGCGGGGAGCTTGGTCTCCTCAGGAGAGAGGGTTAACCTCCAATCTCCTCGAGATTCGAGCCATCAGATTAGCACTCCTCCACTTTGCTTCTCTTCTTCAAGGGAAAGCAGTAAAGATCCAATCCGACAGCATGACGGCTGTATTGTACATCAACAAGCAGGGAGGCACTCGATCACAAAGCCTCCTCAGAGAGGTGGATCTGATCTTGGATTGGGCAGAGAGGAACCTAACCCACCTGTCGGCAGTTCACATTCGGGGATCTCTCAATGTGATCGCCGACCGCCTGAGCAGAGGACTTTCAACTGGAGAATGGTCTCTCCATCCAGAGATGTTCAAACAAATAACACTCAGGTGGGGTATGCCAGAAATAGATCTTATGGCAACAAGGTTCAACACCAAAGTGGTGAGATTTTGTTCCCTGTACAGGGAAGACAACCCAGTAGCAATCGATGCTCTCTCAATCCCATGGAGGTTCAGGCTGGGCTACATCTTCCCTCCAATTTCCTTGATCCCAAGGGTATTGATGAAAATCAGGCAGGACCAAGCCTCTGTCATAGCCATAATTCCATTTTGGCCCAAGAGAGCTTGGTTTACCCAACTCTTGCAAATGAGTCGGGGACAATTCTGGAGGCTTCCCCCAGAGCAAGCACTAGTGTCGGGGGACACTCACAGCTGCTCAAATCTTCAAATGTTCAACCTGACAGCCTGGAGGTTGACCAGTCCCTTCCACATCTAGAAGGGCTTTCTAGTGCGGTCTTGAATACCCTCTCGCATTCCAGAGCGGAGTCCACTAACAGAGCCTATAAAAGAATTTGGACAACTTTTCAGTCTTGGTGCTCCAAGAAACAACTACCTGGACAGAATCCAGCTGTTGCCACAATCCTCAACTTTCTCCAGGAGGGATTAGACAAGAATATATCTCCTTCCACACTCAGAGTTCAGGTATCAGCCATCTCTGCCTTTCTCAATAAACCATTGTCTCAAGACCCACTAGTCAAAATATTCTTGAGGGGATCCTCAAGGTTAAAACCTACAATTATACAACCTGTCCCAGCATGGGACTTATCGATGGTGCTCAAGGGGTTAGCATCTTCCCCCTTTGAGCCCTTGGAGGAGGTGGACATGAAGTTTGTTACCATTAAAATAACTTTTTTACTGGCAATCACTTCAGCCAAAAGGATTGGGGAACTTCAAGCGCTCTCGGCACTTGAACCATATACTAAATTTTTGCCGGATCGAGTGTTACTCAGATTCATGCCATCCTTTATACCTAAAGTTCCATCATTCCAAAATATAAATCAAGTTATATCCCTGCCAGTATTTTCTTCTCCTCCATCCTCCAATGAAGATAGGGCTCTTCATTGCCTAGATATCTCGAGATGTCTCCAGATCTATATAAGAAGATCTTTGGAGTTTCGGAAGGATGAAAATCTGCTAATTCTCTTTTCAGGACCCAAGAGAGGTCTTAAAGCTTCAAAGCCCTCCATCAGTAGATGGGTAAAAGATGCCATTCGTATTGCCATGGTATCCCAAGGTAAGGAGCCTCCTGAGTTTGTAAAAGCTCATTCCACCAGGTCTGTATCTACCTCCTTTGCGGAAAGGAGTCTTGTTCCCTTGGAACATATATGCAAAGCTGCTTCCTGGAGTTCACTCTCCACATTTATCACCCACTACAGACTTGACAGTAGATTGGCCGATTTTTCCTCATTTGGACGGACAGTATTATCTGCCGTCAGGCATGAGAGCCCTCCCTCATAGGGTTTCTGCTTGCCATTTCCCCATCTGTGCTACTGGTTAGGACGTAAGGGAATCGTTAATTTCTAACGATAATTTGTTTTCCCTTAGTCCTAACAGTAGCACAACTTTCCCTCCCTAGTTAAGTTATTTTCTTCTATTATTTGCCTTTAGTTCTTCTTGTTACTACACAATGAGGCAGAGGATGACCCTCTTACTTATACAGGGGGTTGTGGGTGTGTCTTTACTGATTGTTTAATTAGGTTCAATAAAACTTCCATCTGTCCTACCAGTTCGCGGGGGGTGGAATACCCCATCTGTGCTACTGTTAGGACTAAGGGAAAACAAATTATCGTTAGAAATTAACGAATCTCTGGTTTGGAGGCAGAGCGTTATTTTGTAGCAAGTTGTGCTAAGCTATTTTTTTTCTCCCCTGGGTAAGGGTAATTTTTTAGTTATAGCCAAGTTGTACTACTTTTTATGTTCCTTTTCTTTTGTTTTTATAGCCAAGTCGTGCTGAATTTTATGTTTATATATTTTTTATATATTTTAAGCCAAGTTGGGCTATTTTTATGTTCATTTTTTGGAATGCATGTTTGTGTCTGTTATTTTGGTATGGGGAAAAAAGTAAAAGTGTATTTTAGTAAATTTGGGATGGCCGGTTAGGCAGAGTTTGTTTTTGTAATTTTATTTTTGTTATGTTTGTTATAGCTGGTTAAGCTTGTTTTTGTTGTTTTGTATCAGATGTGTTTTGCATTTTTATAATAAAAAGAGTTACAGGAAATAACTCAGGGTCAGTACAGGATAAGTAATGTAATGTATGTACACAGTGACCTCACCAGCAGAATAGTGAGTACAGCTCTGGAGTATAATACAGGATATAACTCAGGATCAGTACAGGATTAGTAATGTATGTACACAGTGACCTCACCAGCAGAATAGTGAGTACAGTTCTGGAGTATAATACAGGATATAACTCAGGATCAGTGCCAATTCAGTCACCTTCTAAAAAGTATATATTACAGAATGGGTTGTTCCATAGAGCTCACTAATCTAGTGCGGTCATGTAATAGGAGCCATCACTGCAACAAGTCAGTTACTGGAATTTCTTCCCGCCTAGTCAGCCACAGCCGTATTATTAAGAAGTGAAAGCATTTAGGAGCCCCAGCAACTCGGTCATGAAGTGGAGAATATATTACCAACTGGAAAAAAGACCAATAAGGCGAAGATATTGATTAAATAACCAAAGATAGGATACACATAAATAACATGAAGTAGAAGGGATGGGGATGGAGGGTACAGGTGACGCCCTAACCTAATATCCCTAAACACAAAAGATCTCCTAAATGCTAAGTGTGGAATGGGGAGGAAGGTACAAAACATAAAGGTGATTAGTGGCAAAACCTCTCTTGCCAACGCGTTTCACCCCTCACATTCTAGGGGCTCATCAGGGATAAGAGGAAATCCCATTCATAGAGATGAATAAAGTGTACCATCAGATACCATAAAAATATTGATACAATAAGTGAAGATAGAGTGGATGTATAGGAGTTTTAGACAGGTGTCCACAAAAAATAATAACTAAAGAGTCTGTGTCAGTCAGAGTCAGCTGTACGTCAAATAGATACATCAATAGAAAGATGGATTACTAGATAGAAGTATGATATTGGTACCATATTAGTACAGCATTAGTATAATGTTAGTAGAACATTGGTACAGCTTTGATACAGCATTAGAGCATCAATACCCAATTATATTCACAGATGTAGGACCATAGGTGTGTGACCAAGAATGCGGACATAGGGGGAGATTTATCAAAACCCGTCCAGAGGAAAAGTTGCTGAGTTGCCCAGAGCAACCAATCAGATCGCTACTTTCATTTTTGAAAAGGCCTCTGGAAAATGAAAGCAGCGATCTGATTGGTTGCTATGGGCAACTCAGCAACTTATCCTCTGGACAGGTTTTGATAAATCTCCCCCCATAGAACTGTAGATGTATTCAATCATTAGGGCCACACCCTATCTTAATTGGGTAATGAAGAATGACTCTTGCATCATGTAGTAGATGGGAGACACCAACTCCTAGTGGAAATGCACACGGGTAGATAGACGGCGGATGACAAAACAGAGGTCTGTGTAGATAGCTAGGCAATGATATTGGCCCCTAATTTAGGGGAACCCAACGACGTAGAGAAAGGGCCTGGTATATTAAGTTAAGAACCAGGGGGGAGATTTATCAAAACCTGTGCAGAGGAAGAGTGGTGCAGTTGCCCATAGCAACCAATCAGATTGCTTCTTTCATTTTCCACAGGCCTCTTTAGAGGCCTGTGGAAAATGAAAGAAGCAATCTGATTGGTTGCTATGGGCAACTGCACCACTCTTCCTCTGCACAGGTTTTGATAAATCTCCCCCCAGGTCTCTCCTATAGTAAGACCCTGTTAGGGAATCAATGTCCTGAAGTGGAGACCATATAATGTTATAGGGGGAGATTTATCAAAACCTGCGCAGAGAAAAAGTCGATGAGTTGCCCATAGCAACCAATCGGATTGCTTCTTTAACTTTTCAGATGCGTCATCAAAAATGAAAGAAGCGATCTGATTGGTTGCTATGGACAACTGGTCGACTTTTCCTTTGCGCAGGTTTTGATATATCTCCCCAATAGAGCGGGGTCACTGAGTATATAGGGGGAGATTTATCAAAACCTGTCTAGAGGAAAAGTTGCTGAGTTGCTCATAGCAACCAATCAGATCAATCGCTTCTTTCATTTTTGAAAAGACTTGTGAAAAATGAAAGAAGCGATCTGATTGGTTTCTATGGGCAACTCAGCAACTTTTCTTCTGAACGGGTTTTGATAAATTTCCCTCATAGTCATCACTGCTCTGCTGACTGCAAAGACCAAGCCTCATCTGGCATTAAAATCAGCACAAAACAGATACCTGCCAACCTTACATCCCCAGGTACAATGCTAAGCAACACCCTAAGTGCACGTTCAGACGAGCGGATCCTCAGCGTATTTTATGCTGCAGATCCGCTGCTGAAGGACTGCTGTGTGCTGCCTTTATATGAGCCTGTTCAGAGCAGCAATACACTGCTATGAGCAGACACACTGAAGCATGCGCGGTGTACTAGCACACATGGCGGCCGCTCATCCAGCTCTATGTGTGAGTAAACTGCGCATGCGCGCGGCGACTCGCACATCGCAGTGTGTCTGCTCGTAGTGGTGTATTGCCACTCTTAGCAGGCACATGTAAAGGCAGCATACAGAGGTCCTTCAGCGGGGGATCTGCAGCGAAATATGCACAGAAAATCCACTCGTCTGAACGTACCCTAAGGGTGCGTTCACACTGCGGAATCTCCGCTCGCTGAATTCAGCGAGCGGAGATTCCGCAGTGTGAACGCACCCTTAGGGTACGTTCAGACGAGTGGATTTTCCGCCAGCAAAAATACTTTGCCGCTAGGGCCGCGGGGCACTGAGCCGTCACCATTGACGGCTATGCAGTGCGCGTGGAATCCGCGCAATGAATGAACATGTTCTTTCTTTATGCAGAAGTTTTAGTGGCGGAATTGTTAACCGCTAAAATTCCAGTGTGGAAGGGCCTCGCGGAGACCCATTCACACTAATGTTAAGTTCGCCGGAATTCCGTAGAGTGAACGTACCCTAAGGCAGTGTTTCTCAACCAGGGAGCCTCCAGCTGTTGCAAAACAACTACAAAACTACAACTCCCAGCATGCCTGGATACCCAGCACTTTGTACCATTTGTTGCTTGACAATGTTTGGTGAATAAAGTCACACATTTTTTTTAAAATATTTTGAGTGCTGCTGCAATTCTTTGTTTATAGATAGATAGATAGATCGATCGATTATATGGGGGGGGGGGGGGTACTGCTGCTGGTGAATGCTGAGCGGCACATGCGACCCTCCAGTGGCCCCCAGATAATTAGAGTTTGAGACCCCTGCCTTATTCAGTGCAGCTAGATACATGTGACTGATCACATGGTCATGACATCACCAAAGGTCCTTTGGCCTGCTAGAGACTAACACCCTGGCCCCGCCTAGAACTGATCACATGATCGTGACGTCATCAAAGGTCCTTTAGCCTGTTAGGCTCTAATACCTGCTATGTTTGTGTGTTATGAGATGATCTGACCATAGAGGACAGTACAGAGCGGCTGTTCCGTCTCCCCCTGATACCTCCAGGAGCAGCGCTCATCCCCAGGTGAGTATGGACGGTGCTTTATAATATATGATGTATTATATCTGTGTGTCCTAATTCTTCTAGAAAAGCTGGGTGACTACCAATACTGCCATTACAGCTCTCACATGACTGTCACCCAGCTGTGTATAACACCCACCCTATGATAGATATACCTCTGGTCTATGGCATGGGGTATGATGATCTATTTATAGCAAAATCCCCCCCCCCCCCCAACCTGGCTACCTGGCAACATGGCATATGGCATGATACCCCCCATACCTGACTATATGGCATGATACCCCCCATACCTGACTATATGGCATGATACCCCCATACCTGACTATATGGCATGATACCCCCCATACCTGACTATATGGCATGATACCCCCCATACCTGACTATATGGCATGATACCCCCCATACCTGACTATATGGCATGATACCCCCATACCTGACTATATGGCATGATACCCCCCATACCTGACTATATGGCATGATACCCCCCATACCTGACTATATGGCATGATACCCCCCATACCTGACTATATGGCATGATACCCCCCATACCTGACTATATGGCATGATACCCCCCATGCCTGACTATATGGCATGATACCCCCCATACCTGACTATATGGCATGATACCCCCATACCTGACTATATGGCATGATACCCCCATACCTGACTATATGGCATGATACCCCCATACCTTACTATATGGCATGATACCCCCCATACCTGACTATATGGCATGATACCCCCCATACTTGACTATATGGCATGATACCCCCCATACTTGACTATATGGCATGATACCCCCCATACTTGACTATATGGCATGATACCCCCCATACTTGACTATATGGCATGATACCCCCCATACTTGACTATATGGCATGATACCCCCCATACCTGACTATATGGCATGATACCCCCCATACCTGACTATATGGCATGATACCCCCCATACCTGACTATATGGCATGATACCCCCATACCTGACTATATGGCATGATACCCCCCATACCTGACTATATGGCATGATACCCCCCATACCTGACTATATGGCATGATACCCCCCATACCTGACTATATGGCATGATACCCCCCATACCTGACTATATGGCATGATACCCCCATACCTGACTATATGGCATGATACCCCACACACGCACGCACGCACGCGATGGCATGGTACAGCTCCCGTCCTTCCACTCGGTGTGGCGAAATAGCCTCCCAGGCTATGATATGATAACCAAGCCCCCCCCCCACCCTGCTATAGTGATATACCCACCACCCACTCCCCCCCGGGCTATGGTAATATACCCTCCCAGTCCAAGCGTGATACAACATCCCCCCCCCCCGGAGTATGTTAATATACCCTCCCAGCAGGCTATGGCATTATACCCCTCCCAGCTATGGCGATATTCCCTCCCATGCTATAGCATAATAACCTTCCTGTCCCCCAAAGGTTATGGCGTTATACCCTCGCTATGGCATATAAACCACCCCCTGGGCTATGGTAAAATACTCCCACTTGCTATGGCATAATATCTCCCCCAAAAATATGCTGAAATAATGACCCAGGGTATAGCATTAAAGGGCTACTCCGTCCCTAGACATTTTATCCCCTATCCAAAGGATAGAGGATAAGATGTTTGATCACGGGGGTCCCACTGCTGGGACCCCCACGATCTCTGTGCAATACCCGACTTTCATTTAGGACGCTTGGAGCAGGCGGCGGGGGTCGTGATGTCACTGCTACGCCCCTCGTGACATCACGCCACCTCAATGCAAGTCTATGGGAGGGGGCGTGGCGGCCGCCACGCCCCCTCCCACAGGCTTGCATTGAGGGGCGTGACGTGATGTCACGAGGGGCGTAGCAGTGACATCACGACCCCCGCCGCCTGCTCCAAGCGTTCGGAACACATTGTTCCGAACGTTGGGGCAGCAGAGTACTGCTTTAATCTGCTTCTGGGAAAGCTGAGTAGCAACCAATACCGCCTTGTAAGCTGCAACATGATTGTCACCTATAAACCCTCCCAAGCAGATCCCCACACTTCTGCATAATAACCCCCCTCCCCCACACACACAGCCTGTGGCACTATACACCCTGCCTCGTGCCGGCTTAATTTGCCATTCAAGACTGTTCTGGTCGCCATAACCGTTTTTCCAGACTCCTGCTCTGATTAAGAACGGGCCAATTGCATATACGCTGCTTATAAATAAATAGGCCGTGTTTTTGTGAGTTGGTGAACAACCAGATGTATAAGCCCCACTCTCTTCATCATGCTGGGAGTTGTAGTTTACACGTCCGCTGTCGAGCCTGAGGTTGTAGTCTATCAGATCATAATAACTTCTGTGTTTCCTAATCTACCCTGAAGGGATGAATCCGGCGTTTTCCTCTCTTTCCTCGTACCATGAGGCCAAGATGAAGAGCAAGAAAAGGAGCCACAAGGAGAAATACCGGCTCAAGTGTCTGCGGCTCCGGAGAACGGCCAAGGCTATGATCTACGTGAGTAAAAAAAAAGGACGGATGTTCATTGGGGATGTCCCAGTAGAGTTGTTTCAGTAGAGTACGCTCTGACATGCATTGTCCTCGATGTCCAAGAGGTTCAAGTGCCAACTGTTGAGTGGAATATCCGCCTGGAACTTTTCCGCTGTGTGACTGGGCCCTTACTATATCCCTGAAGAGCCAATCTCCCTAATTATGGATTATCTGGGTTGGCGTCAGTAGCGGCCATAGCAGTTGTCACTCACCTTTCCTAAACAGAGATCTATTTAAGAGATCCTGAATACATTTTGTTACAAATTGACAGAAAACAAAAAACAAAAACATTCTTTTTTTTCCTGTGGATTTTTTGTTTCATATTGTTCCATTTATCTCTTTCTGCACTTTTCAGGAGAACGCAGCTCTGTGTGATGAGATCGCTCGGCTCGAAAGCAAATTTGTAAGAGCGAAGGAAGAGAGGAGGTAATGGGGATGATGGGGGATGAAATATGCCCAATCTGTGATATATATTGCTTGGTTTCCCAACTCCAACATTGACTAGGTTTGGGTAGTGACCGACCACTTTATTATTATTTTTTTTTATTTTTTTAGGGAAAATAATAATTTTTTGTTTAAAGAGTACCTATCACCATCTAAACTTTCTCTAAACTTTCCCTAATCCCCCTCCCCATCAGTCCCTGACTAACTCTATCCCTGAATTTATTTTGCTTTAAAACCCCCTAAAAAAAAATTTCCATGCTCTCCAGTAGCTCAATTCAAGGCACAATGCACACATGAGGTTGTCATAGCAACGGCAAGTCCAAGCAGTGCATATATAATTAGCGATGTGGAAAGTAGATAGAGGGGAGAGGAACTGAGAAGAGGGAATGTATCCTCTCTGTTTGCTCCCTGCTTGTGTATGAGCTGAGTGCTCCCCCCTCCTTCCTTCCTGCCTGTCTGACTGACAGACTGGGAGCTGCGCAGAGCAGATTTCAGACTCACTCACTGAGTCCGAAATGCTTGCTGACAGGATTGCTAGGGAGACCTCTAGTGGAGAAGTTTTTAAAGTAAAAAAAAATAAAAAATAAAAAAAAAATGAAAGGAGGAATTTTTTTTATATAAAAGCAATTTAAAAGTTATTCAGTAGGGCTTTATCTTTAATATATAAAAAGTTTGTTTCATGAGAGGTACACTTTAAGAATGACTGCTCAGGCTGGGGTCACATCACCTTTTTGCTTTCTGTCACAGGATGAGAAGAGAATTTGGATTTATACTGTTACAGTGGGTAGAGGATGCCATTCATTTTAATGGCCCAAACTGAGTAACCCAGTGGCTAGGTTAAAATAGCTCATACCAGCAGAAAGCTGCCCAAAATCTGAGATTTTTGGACAGTTTTCTTGTGTTAACCCAGGGCTCAACAAATCCCCAGCGCACCAGGTTGCCAATTTTGTGGTGGCTCCTAGGTTTTTGTCAGCCCTTTCCAATAGGGGTTGTCCATCTTTTTAAAAAAAACAGCAAACAAACAAACGAACAAAAAAACAGTTTTACTTTCGCCCCTGTTCCTGGGCTGATCCGATGTTCTGCCTCCAGTGTTCAGCAGCGGATGGATTTGGTCAGTGCTTAGGTATAACATGAGCAGGAGATGTAAGGCGACCGCCGTAGCCTAAGCAGGGGCAATAGCGGTCACGCTCTGTACTTAGGAGTATGGAGCGTTACCGCCGAGGCCACTGATTGTTGTGGTCACGTGACGTCTGCTGCTGCTCGGGTGACACCGTAGCGGCAACCGTAAACATCTGATTCTGAACATTAAAGGCAGAACAGAAGATCAGCGCGGGACCAGAGGTGGAGGTTAGTCACACTTTTTCTTTTTTTGTTGCTAAGATGAAAGGACATTAATGACTGTAACACGCAGGGGGAGATGAGGGGTCAGTAAGAACTGTGACACAGGAGATGAGGGAACTCTAATATCTGTGATGTGGTGGAGATGAGGGGACACGAATGACTGACACACAGCAGAAGATGAAGGGTCAGTTATAGCTGACACGGGGAGATGAAGGGACACTAATGACTGTGACCCAGGAGGAGATGAGGGGGACACTAATGACTGACCCAGGGGGAGACGAGGGGGACACTAATGACTGTGACATAGGGGAGACGAGGGGACACCAATGTCTGTGATGTGATGGAGATGAGGGGACACTAATGACTGTGATCCAGGGGGAGACGAGGAGGACACTAATAACTGTGACACGGGGAGATGAGGGGACACTAATAACTGTGACACGGGGAGATGAGGGGACACTAATAACTGTGACACGGGGAGATGAGGGGACACTAATAACTGTGACACGGGGAGACGAGGGGACACTAATAACTGACACGGGGAGACGAGGGGACACTAATAACTGTGACACAGGGAGAGATGAGGGGATACTAATAACTGTGACACAGGGAGAGACGAGGTGACGCTAATGACTGATCATATGATGGGACGTTCAGCATCCTTGCACATAACTTTTTTATTTTTATTTTTTTATTGCTGGCTCCTAGATTCATAACACATTTGTCAAATCCGGAATGAACATTGAAACTTATCTTTTGTGAAATCTCCCATTCTGCTGAAGGTCTATGCAGGAATAAGGGCCAAATGTTTAGGAAATTCTGAATTATTCAGATTTGTAGTAAACGAAACTTACTGTGTGTGTGTATATGTATGTGTGTATATATATATATATATATATATATTATTAATTATACATTTTTTTTTTTTTTCCATTGTGTATCCCAGGTTTTTGTTGAAAAGGCTCCTGCAGCTCCAGGCCCTCAGTGAGGACGACCCGGCCGGCACTCACAGCTCTGGTTTGTCACTCGGCTTTGACATGGCCGGACTGAGCGATGGAAACCTGGAGATGGGCCTGAGCAGCGCGGTGGAGGATGGCGACCGGAAAAAGACGAAGAAAGACCGCAGGGAGAAAGGAAAAGAGAACAAAGCAGAAGGCAAGGACTTGGGCAACTACAACTCCCATCTTGCCCTGACAGCCTTTTGGTGCATCTTTACATCCTTACTGGTACACCAGTAAATTCTATTCCCTAACCAGCAGCTCTCCAGCTGTTGCAAAACTGCAACTCCCATCATGCCATGACAGCCTTTGGCTGTCATGGCATGCTGGGAGTTGTAGTTTTACAACTCCAATCATGCCGTGGATAGGGGATTAGTTATAGATTGGGGGGGTGTCCGACTGCTGGGGGACCCTGGCAGTCTGCCGGAAGCTGTGGCTGACACGTCCCTTTCATGAATCTCTATGGGATATATATATATATATTATATAATTATAATATTATATAATTTTTTTTTTTTTTTTTGCAGTCATGAAAAAGTTATCTAAAAAGAAGAAAATGAGTGAAGGAGCAACGCGCAGATGGGTGCAGCCCATCCTCCTGGACCCCTGCGGTCGCCCTGTATTTCCCATTGTATTGGATGGGCTGACAGTCTATAGTCTGGGAGAGGTGAGGAACAATATAAATAAAGTCCAAATAGACGCGGCACAACCAAAAAAAGAAAAAATATGAGAAAAAATGTAATAATGAAGAAGCATTCACTCATGCATAGGTCTGTGGTTAACAGGCCAAACACAATAGTCAATGTATAAATGCAGCACACCAAGTGGATGAAATAAAAAAAAAAATACAAAAAAAAAATAAATGGTGGTTTATTCCATGCTGCATTCATCCATTTATTATATATAGACATAGCAAATTTTTGGATAAAAAAAAAAAAGTTAATAAATAAAAAAAATATATATAAAAAAAAAATATATATATACATTTTTTTTTTGTTTATTTAGTTTTTATATATATATATATATATATATATATATATTTATATGTGTGTGTATATAATTATGTATAATAAATATATATTCCTATAATTTTCTTTTTGCCCTTAGCTACAATAAAATTGATTTTACCGCGTAGATTCAGTGTAAAAACTGATATTTTACATTTCTCCCCACAGATCATATCGGACCGCAGTAGCTTCCATGACAAGACCGCCATTTATCCTGTTGGTTTCTGCAGCACGAGAGTTTACGTCAGCATGAGGAGCCCTGACCAGAAGTGTCTGTATACTTGTCAGATAAAGGACGGCTGGTCTGGACCCCAGGTAATTGGGCCCCATAGGTTTCTGCATGAAGGATTTTGAGCGTTTTTCTTCTTATGCTTTGTCCCTCCACCATGCTTGACACTGCAGCTCTGCTTGTTCAGATTTTTTTTTCTGTGTAGTAGTATGAGCTCATTAGGAAGTCGGTGCTTAAAGGGGTACTCCCGTGGAAAACGTTTTTTTTTTTTAAATCAACTGGTGCCACAAATTTAAAGTGGTACTCCGCTCCCCAGCGTCTGGAAGTTTATTGTTCCGGGCGCTGTGTGCGGGCTTCCGTGTTCAGGGCCGCCCCTCGTGACGTCACGCCCGCCCACCTCAACGAAAGTCTATGGGAAGGGGGCGTGTCAGCCATCGCGCCGCCTTCCCATAGACTTTCGCTGAGGGGGCGGGCGTGACGTCACGAGGGGCGGCCCTGAACACGGAAGCCCGCACACAGCGCCCGGAATAATAAACTTCCGGACGCTGGGGAACGGAGCTTCCGACACAGGGCAGCAGAGTACCCCTTTAAACAGATTTGTAAATTACTTCTATTAAAAAAAAATCTTAATCCTTCCAGTACTTATTAGCTGCTGAATACTACAGAGGAAATGGGTTTTCTTTTTGGAACACAGAGCTCTCTGCTGACATCATGAACACAGTGCTCTCTGCTGACATCTCTGTCCATTTTAGGAACTGTCCAGAGTAGGAGAAAATCCCCATAGAAAACATATGCTGCTCTGGACAGTTCCTAAAATGGACAGAGATGTCAGCAGAGAGCACTGTGCTCGTGATGTCAGCAGAGAGCTCTGTGTACCAAAAAGAAAACCATTTCCTCTGGAGTATACAGACCCTAAAAAGTACAGGAAAGATTAAGATTTTTTAAACATCAGCTGCATGTGGACCCTCCATACTAGGGATCGACAGATATCGTTTTTTTAGGGCCGATACCGATACCGATAATCGGTGCAGGTTAGGGCCGATAGCCGATAACTTATACCGATATTCCGGTATAAGTTATCGGCTATTTAACCCCCTGCGACACCGCTGCAGATCATTGATTTAAAGCGGGCGCTTTAAATCAATGATCTGCAGTGGCTTTTGCGGTGCCATAGGCCGCCGCCGATACCCGCTTCTCTGCCCCTGCCTGTCAGGGTGGTCCGGGCCATCCATTCTTCCTTCCTGTAGTGTCCGGGGGCGTTCCGGGTGAAGGGTGAACCGGTCCGGGCTGTCCTTCTCCGGCGGTCATCTTCTCCACTCCGGGCAGGCTCCGGCCTAGTACGCTGCATAGACTCCGCTGCGCAGTGACGCCCGTGCACAACGACGCAACTGACGTCACGGCGTAGCGGCGTCTATGCAGCGTACTAGGCCGGAGCATGCCCGGAGTGGAGAAGATGACTGCCGGAGAAGGACAGCCCGGACCGGTTCACCCTCCACCCGGAATGCCACCTGACACTACAGGAAGGATGGATGGCCCGGACCACCCCCATTACGGGTAAGTTTAATTTTTTTTTGACTCGGAGGGTGGGTGAGGGGCCCAACCGGTATAGCGGTATGGGCAAAAATCCATACCGGTATACCGCCCAGCATCACGGTGGGGGGTGCGACGCGGTGCGGTGGGTCGGGGGTGCGGTGGGGCGGGTCGGGGGGGTGGCGGTCGCGGGGCGGTGCGGGGGGCAGGGCATTATCGGCTTATCGGCAAGGTAATTGCCGATACCGATAATGCCCAAAATCGTGATTATCGGCCATACCGATAATCGGTCGATCCCTACTCCATACCATACATTTCTTCTGATCTTTTTGTCTTGTCACAGTTTGAGATCGTGCCTGAAGACGATCCTCAGAATTCCATAATCGCCAACTCTGCCGCCGACTGTCACGCTGCTCTTCTAAAAAACGTTGGCGCCGTACGGTAAGTGCTTAGATTGGTCTCATCGTGT
>NC_079198.1:126411881-126444381 GCF_029499605.1 Hyla sarda | reverse complement strand
GTTAGAGAACTACAACTCCCAGCATGCCTGGACAGACTGAGCATGCTGAGATTTGTAGTTTTGCAACATCTGGAAGAGCACAGATTGGAGACCATTATACAGTGGTCTCCAAACTGTGGACCTCCAGATGTTGCAAAACTACAACTCCCAGCATGCCCAGAAAGCCAAAGGCTGTCTGGGCATGCTGGGAGTTGCAGTTTTGAAACTCTCAGAGGCAGCAGTGAGATCGCTTTACGGCGATCTCACTGCTGCCAATGAAGATGCCGCACTGCTGCCGGAAACTCACCTCCGGGACGCAGCGCAGCCGGGACCGCACGGAGGACGTCGGGACCGCACGGAGGACGCCGGGACCGCTCGGGACACCGCTCCTACGGGTAAGTGACGCCGGGGGACGGGTCAGGGACACTTAGCAGAGCGGTGTGTGTCTCGATCCCCGTGATCCGGACTCACACACCGCGCTGCTAAGTATTCTGATAGCGAAACGCTGCTATCAGCTAGTCAGATTTGACCAGCTGATAGCAGCGATCGCTGGGGGGGGGTGGGGGACGAAACCCCCAGTGGTCGCACGGTAAGATGGCTGGCTATCAGTGATAGCCACCATCTTTCCGGGCGCTGCGGGATGCCGCGAGTAGCGGCAGTAATGTTCATGACGTACCTGTATGTCATGGGTCGGGAACACCTTGCCACCCATGACGTACAGGTATGTCATAGGTCGGGAAGGGGTTAATGGCCGCATTCACACATGAATTCTGGCCTGACTGCAGGTTGAGTCTATAATAAGAACACAAAAAGGCATCTGTTATATGCTTATGTGAATGCGGCTTTATCCTGATGTCCCTACAGCAGTGTTTCTCAACCAGGGTGCCTCCAGCTGTTGCAAAACTACAACTCCCAGCAGGCCCAGACAGCCCAAGGCTGTCTGGGCCTGCTGGGAGTTGTAGTTTTGCAACAGCTGGAGGCACCGTGGTTGGAAAACACTGCCCTACAGAGAGCAGATTGGTGACCTAAAATAACAAAACCCTTCTATCCTCTTTCCTCGGTCTACCTCATACTCCAGTCACCTCCAAAGCAGAATTCAAATGATCAACCCCCTGATGTTTTGCTGTTTTATTTTCCTTTTTCCCCCCAGCGGACAGATGGTGACAGTTCAGGAGAACGCAGGCGAATACTTCTTTGGGTTCACGCACCCCACTATTCAGAACTTAATACAGAGCAGTCCGGGCGCTCGGAAATGTATGAGGTGAGATCTGTGAGATCCCTATAAAAGCTGCAGCGTCTATATCCGTGCAGTCCGTAACGTCCTCCTTCCATGTCCCAGCTACGAGTGGGTGAGGTTCGAAGTGTGGAAGTCCGGAGATGGGCCGATGCCTCAGGGTCTGTCCGAGAATAGTCCGGCCATAAACTTCGAGGCCTTCCAGAGACATTCCTTCACCGAGATGAAAGCGGAAAATGTCCTGACAGGTAAATGCAGCTCTAAGTGTTATCACTATACAACCTCCTCATCTTCACAATCTATACTCCAATCCTGCAGCGGGCTATAACACCCTGTGCGGGTGCGATCCACCGGAGGCTGATATATACACATATATACGGTGTCCATTTTAGGACAGCATCATCCGTCAGCTGTACCTCGCTCATCCTTCAGCCAAAACGCCGCCCCGCCTCCTCCCTCAGGCAAAATCGCTGTCAGTTTTCAGCCGTTCCTCCCTCATCCTTCAGCGGAAAACTGCGTCCCGCCTCCTCCGTCAGGCGTCAGGCAAAACCTTTGTCAACCTAAACTCTCTCATGCCTCAGACGAAAACGAAAGTGCTGAGTCAGCAGAGCAGAGCTTCGGCAGAGCGACAGTGTGTGATTGGCTGCCAGCACAGATACTGTGATTGGTTGATGGGAGCGCAGGTGTGTGCAGTCCCGCTCCACTGTTCAGACACACTTCTTTACAAACCCTAATCCTCTCATGTACCCAGCTTTTCCTGATTCCTGCAAAACAAACCTACGCTCTCAGCTTTTCCCCTATTCCTGCAAAACCTACAGTTATGTACTCAGCTTTTCCCGATTCCTGCAAAACCTACAGTTATGTACTCAGCTTTTCCCGATTCCTGCAAAACCTACAGTTATGTACTCAGCTGTAGGTTTTGCAGGAATCGGGAAAAGCTGAGAGCGTAGGTTTGTTTTGCAGGAATAGGGAAAAGGTGGGTACATGAGAGGAGCGGGTCTTCACACACCTATATGTATATACACCAACTCCAAAAATCACAGCACCAGTCAAGCTTGACAAAGGCTACTGCTGCCGAAAAGTTGCACTTTATTTGGGGACAATAAAAATTTCCAGTTTTTCTTCATGATCCAAGACCTGACGGGTGCTGTGATTTTTGGAGTTGGTATATTCTAATTCTGGGCCGGCTGCCTGGGTAACCACTTGCACAGAGGTCAAACCCCCGGTGCTGTCCTACCTTCCTGTCTACATTGATTGGATGGATATGAGATAGATGGATATGAGATAGATGGATATGAGAGATAGATATAGATAGATAGATATGAGATAGATAGATAGATAGATATGAGATAGATAGATATGAGATAGATAGATATGAGATAGATAGATATGAGATAGATAGATATGAGATAGATAGATATGAGATAGATAGATATGAGATAGATAGATAGATAGATATGAGATAGATAGATAGATATGAGATAGATAGATAGATATGAGATAGATAGATAGATATGAGATAGATAGATATGAGATAGAGAGATATGAGATAGATATGAGATAGATAGATATGAGATAGATAGATTATTGTGGGTTTAATTGAAATCAATGGGGAAAATCCGCAGCTAATTTGCAGCATTTCAACATAGGAAAGTAAGTTGACACGTTACAGAGTTTACATACATAGATAAAAAAATATATATATATATATATATATAATTCTTAAGTCTCAGACTGACCATGTTTCCAATGAACTGACCAGACAGCCATCAGTTTGATTTGATTGATCAGAAACTCTGTCATACCGGGACTTGTGTATATAATACATTTAGCTGAAATAGTAGCGTTTTATTAACCCTATCCCACACCCTTATGCAAGGATAGTTTTTTGTTTTTATCTCTGAAGTCCCTTACAAGTCTATGGGATTTCCGGTACATCTCCTGATCACATTACTTTCTGGCTGCAGAGATTACCCAGGACTTTTAAACATCCTGTTGACTGTCTGGAAGACAGGTGCATAGAATAGCCAGTGCGGGGGACGGGATAGGAGGACGGGATATGAGGACGAGAGCGGCATTGTTGCTTTTCCTCTCCCACAAGGTTTAGGTGGAAAGAACAAGCAACGCGGGTACTCTGGTATTTTTCTCTAAAATCTACAATATTTTCATGCAGATTTGCCACTGAGGGGTTTGGTTTGTTTACATGAGCCTATTACATGCACATTTGTGGGGTCAGTATTATATACACAGGTCCCGGTATGACCTGATGGTTGGTATGGTTCTGATGACCCAAACTGATGGCTGTCCGGTCAGTTCATTAGAATCGCGGTCAGGCTGAGACATGAATCTGTAATACACACACACACAATATGTTATGTAAAACACTTAAGTAAAACCGGCCTACCACTCAGAAAATCTGCAGTAAGGCTATGTTCAAACTTACTTGATATGTTGCTGATGGAGGTTTGATAATTGACTTACCAGCAGAAAATCCGCAGCATATATAGTATAGTGCATATGAGCATACCCTTAAACTGACAAGTCTGCTCCTACACCTGAAATCTGTTTCCATTATATGCTCTGCTAGGGTATGTTAACATTCTTTATACACAGCATAAAATCTGCAGCATAGAGAGTATGTGTGTGAATATACACTAAAAGTTGACACAATCTACCGTTCCTTGTTATCAGCCATTTCAGGCGGTAGTTGTTGTTCAGTGGGATGAAGGAGGGGAACCCCCACCCCCTGTTCTTGTGATCGTTCCTTTCTTACACATCTTCAGTGCTGAGAACCTTCTATACTTATTCCTGATATCAGCCGCTCCTTATAACACTGCTGTAGTGTATTATAAGGGAGTTATATAGGATTAGAAAAAAACAATGTCTTCTTTCTTCCAGAAACAGCGCCACTCTAGTCCAGTTTGTGTTTAGTGAATGGAACAGAGTTGTAATACCGCACACGACCTGAGGACAAGTGTGGTGCTATTTTGGGAAGAAATAAGTCATGTTTCCTTTATAAAAAAAAAATCCAGTATACAGGTGGAAGGGATCTACTACATCTACAGTCTATTTTGTTTATTTCTAATGTTTTTGCCTTATTTTGTGTATTACATCAGCGTCGTTAGACCTCCCGGAGATCCACGCTGCGCACGATTATATCTCCACCTATCAGGAGATGTTCCTGTCCCCGTCTCAGCTCTCCAGGAACATCCAGCACCTGAAGTCTCCGTCTGACAACCAGTACAGCCCCCCGGGGTCCCCAGAGTGACCGCTGTAAATGTATGTGTGCTATTTATTATTAGTGTAAGGACACAATTCACATGCTGCACATAGAGCGGTGTCGGTACATTGTGTCATGTACAGATATTTTTTTTTTTTTTTACTTTTTTTTTTTTAAACAATAAAAAAATAATAATCAAAGTTTCCCATACTTATTCATTGAGTGTCTTTTCTCCTATGGGCTGATGCAAAATGACAACTCCCATCATACCCTGCATGTGCGTGCACTGCATAGACAACACATTGATTTCAGCAATTTTAGGAAAAATTTACGCTTGCCCCTAAGTTCCCCCATGTTTAAAGGGGTTATCCAGGAAAAAACTTTTTTTTAATATATCAATTGGCTCCAGAAAGTTAAACAGATTTGTAAATGACTTCTATAAAAAAAAATCTTAATCCTTTCAGTACTCATGAGCTGCTGAAGTTGAGTTGTTCTTTTCTGTCTAAGTGCTCTCTGATGACACCTGTCTCGGGAACCGCCCAGTTTAGAAGCAAATCCCCATAGCCAACCTCTTCTACTCTGTGCAGTTCCCGAGACAAGCAGAGATGTCAGCAGAGAGCACTGTTGCCAGACAGAAAACAACAACTCCACTTCAGCAGCTGATAATTATTGAAAGGATTAAGATTTTTTTAATAGAAATAATTTACAGATCTCTTTAACTTTCTGGAACCAGTTGATAAAAACTTTTTTTTTTAATTTTTTATATCTGGAATACCCCTTTAAAAGGGGTACTCCTCCCCCAGACATCTTATCCCATATCCAAAGGATAGGGGATAAGATGTCTGATCGAAGGGTTCCCGCCACTGGGGTCCCCGGCGATCTTGACTGCAACACCCCAGACATCGGGTGCACGGAGCAGACTTTGTTCCGTGCCGGATGACTGATAATGCGCGGAGAATGCGCGTGACATCACGGCTACGCCCCTCTCATGACTTCACGGCACGCCACCTCAATGCAAGTCTATGGGAGGGGGCGTGACATCACAAGCCTCCGGCGCTGCACCCAACGCTCTAAACACACGCCAGATGCAGCAGGAATATTGCTGGGATAAGATGTCTAGGGGCAGAGTACCCCTTTAAGGCTGGGTTCAGACTGAGGAATGTCAGAGTGTCATTCCACTAAGAAATTCTGATCGGAAATTTCTGATCGGTGCACAATACAGAATTTCAGTGGTGGATCTTGCTCATTCTTTTTAGCGGAATGTGTGTGGAATACATTGCCATCTATGGGGACAGCATTGTCAGCGCCGGCCTGGCAACGACTAATTCAGTTGGCGCCCACCATCCTGGGAATCTCCAGCCTGGAATTATTCCGGCCTGAAATTCCTTAGCCTGAACCTATCCTAAGGCTCCATTAACACGGAGGAATTTCTGAGGAAAATACGGCGGAAAACTTCTGCTTCAAAATTCCGTTGCAGTAGATTCGCAGTTCTCAGTAGGATTCTACACCGTGCACACGGCAGAATTTTTCGGCTCAGAAATTCAATTTTTTTTCCCTTCACAGAAAGAATTGTCAGCTCTCCCTGTGGAATCCATTTTGAAAATGCATTGCCGTCTATGGAGAAGGTGCATTTCTACCATGTGAATGGGGCCTAACACTCTTTGCTGGGTTTATCCAATCAAGACCACCCCCTACAGACCCCATCTTCACCAGTCTGAGCTCACACTGCGGATGAGTTTGTTACAATGTAATAGTTTAGCTAAGAGCTATCCACCAGGATAGGAGAGAGATTTGTGCTGCTTTTGTCTTTGGCTCACGGAGGATTGTCTGCACTGGCACACTGTAACAAACCCTCAGTTGTAGGAGTAAGACTGGGTCAGGATTGGGGTTTTTATAGCTGTATAATATAAACAATAAAAGTTTCCACTTACTGACAGCAAACAGAGAGATTGAAACACAGTATATTAGAAAATTGCACAGCTTTTCATTATACAATGTACTTTATTTACATGGGACTGCACAAGCTTCATACAGGGATTTCCCCCTCTACTACTGATTCTGGACTCAGAACTTGGAATGCAGGGATTTTTTTTTATTCAGTATGTGTGTGTGTGTGTGTGTATATATATATATATATATATATATATATATATACATACATACACACGCTGTCATTTAAACTTATGTTTGCTATTGCACTCCTTATGGTAAATACATAATATTTCTAATGTACTTTGTTTAAAAAAAAAAAAAAAATGAAGTTTTCTATGTTTTATTTGTGTTTAAAAAAGCTGCCACTAGGTGTCTCCCTACTTGTCCAGAGCACATGTCTCCCCAGCTATAGCACAGACTTTGGACTCCTGCTGGCCTGGTAGAAGTCCAAAATCAGGAAATGCAGTCTGGAGTGCTGAGGGGGGGGGGGGGGTGCAGCCTTAGCCAATCATAGCTCATCTCACACAACTGCTCTGGGCTGTGTGTAGCAGAGTGAGGGAGGAAGTTCTCCCCTGTATGGCTTCAGATGATGTCACGCCTGCTGGGGAACGCCCCTTCCCAGTCTGTGAATCTGACTGAGACTGAGCAGAAAATACAGAGCAATATCAAGGTAGAAAATTAAAAAATAATAAAAATAAATGCAGGGGGTGGTTCATCATGATGGGGGCAGTGACCTGGGAGGATTATAAAATGTAACAAGATCATAACAGGTACTCTTTCTTTAAATCTTCTGTATGCAGAATGTTGTGCTCTTCATGGACCTTGTCCCAGGTGACTATAGACAGGCAAGTGTTTTCCCCGCAGCAGTGTCACATGATCATATCGGCCCCTCAGTGTCCGGCAGTCTCCTCCTTAACGAATTGCTTAGTAACTGGCCTTGAAGAAGGGAGCGCGGCTCATCCGATGAGATCTTCTATTTTTTACCTTCATTTTTTACCATTTCTGCAACAAATAAAATAAATTGGAAAATTACAAAGTTTTAGTCCACGATAGTAATGTGAATAGAGACGTTGATGTTGATCAAAAGTTTTCATTGGTCGGGGGGCTGAGTGTTTAGACTGTGACTGGTCAAGAGAAGGAGCCAGGAGAAGCGCGCACTTGGCGGACTCATAAGTGTTTCCCAACCAGTGTGCCTCCAGCTGTTGCAACATGCCTGGACAGCCAAAGGCTGAAGTTCAGCATTCCACGGTCCAAAAAGTCCGGTCTTATATTTTTCTGCACTTTGGCTGACTAAAGTCAATGAGGCCGACTTTCTTCCAAATTCATGCGGAATTCGCATGAACTATTCACTTTTTAATTGAATAATATCTTTTTTTTTTTTTTTACTACTGTAACACTGGTACTACTACTCGAATCATGGAACACAGTCTGTTTCATGTTGGGGGTAGTAGTACAGGTGCAGAGGGATTGATCGCATCAGGTTTCACTTCTGAGACCCGATGCGATCAAAAGTTATTAACCCGGGGGAGCGGGCTGCATGCCAGGTGCACAGCTCCACAGCATTGTATTTTTTTTACTGTGAAAACTTCATATTCAAATACCCCGCCGGGAGCCCTGAGTGGCCGGCACCAAGTAGCCATTTAGGGCTCCCAGCGGGGTTTTTAAAATTATATTGTGCGGATGAGGTTTTTAATATAGATGGCAGGCCGGGGATCACGGCCCAAATGCGCCCACTTCTCTGGCAGGAGCCATCTCTCCTACTACAGCTCCCATCATGGATAGTGTCTGTTCCATGTGACTGCAGATAAGATGCGGAATCTGTGTGGGGAATTCCCGCACGGATTCCGCACAAATTCCACATCTGTTTAACATCTGCAGAAGTTTGCACCAAACTAATGTGGTTGCAGAATTGATGCAGATGTGCGGATTTTCCGTAGTGTGAACGTGGCCGGATTCACACAGCAGAATTTCTGCGCTGAATTCTGCATGAAAATTCTGGCTTGTGCGGAATCCGTGTGAAGAACGCATGTGAAAAGTCAGAAGTGTGAATGGGAGTGCGGAATCCCATAGAAGTCTATGGGCTTTAATTTGAGGCGGAATCCGCATGCGGAAATTCTGCTGTGTGAATAGACCCTAGGGGTCTGTTCACACGGCGGAATGTCCCTGCGGAATTATGACGGAATATTCCGCACGGACATTCCGCTGCAGCAATGGGGTTTCAATAGGATTCTGCTGCACTGTTGACGCAGAGGAAATTTCCGCGCCAGCAACGTCTGCTATGGGAATCCTGATTCCAAAGTCCGCAGAAAGAATAGTCATGAGATGGCGCATTTCCAAGTGGTCCTAGCACCTGCCGGAACACGTGCTTGTTTTCCCGGGGTGGACATTAGTGATGAGCGGCATTGGCCATATTCGAATTCACAATATTTCCCAAATATATAGACGAATATTCTTCGCGTATTCGTTATATTCGCGTATTCGAGGAAGAAAACAGTGAGGGGGAGGGGGCATCTTTACTATTGGTTGCTAGGGATGTTGTTGATAACCTCTGACAAGTGTATTTGCATCATTCTAATTGGCCCTCAAGTGAAAAGAAGGTATATGCGCATATGCGGAAAAAAGGGAATATTCATAATTTCGAATATATATATATAGCTAATATATTCGCAATATTTGCGATAAAAATTCAAAATGCGAATATTCGCGCCCAACACTAGTGGACATTCCACACATTTCCGGCCATGTGAAGGAGATTTACCAAAACCTGTGTAGAGGAAGAATGGTCCAGTTTCCCATAGCAACCAATCAGATCGCTGCTTTCATTTTTAAAAAGAGGCCTCTGAAAAATGAAAGTAGCCATCTGATTGGTTGCTATGGGCAACTGCCCACTCTACCTCTACACAGGCTCTGATAAACCTCCTCCTATGTAACCATGAATATCCCACAAGGGGCACATGGCGATTCTTACCGAAGCTGTTTGGTTTTGCCGCGGGTTGGGTCTTACTTCCCGCCAGGTTTTCCTCACCCGACGCAAAGTCGGGAGCTGCGTAGTCTTCATCCATCCCCACCAGCAGCGTCATGAAGTCCACCACGGTGTCGATCTTCTCCTGGTTGCGGGCGGTCTTCTTGAGCGTGCACAGGACGCTGAGGCGGCCGAAGGACTTGAGCTCGGAGATGTTGGCTCTGAGGAACATGATGATGACGTTGAGGTCGTTGACCGGGCAGCCCAGCATCTTGTTGGTCAGGAGGTCGAAGGCCGGGAGCATCTCGTAAACGTTCAGGAACTGCTTGTCCCAGCGGAAGAGTTTGCTGACGTTGAAGAGTATGACGGGGAGCAGGAGCAGGTACACCACCGCCGTCACCACGCTGATCACCTGGAACACCGTCACCGACACCAGCTTGCACTTGACGAATTCGGATACGGACGGCTCGGATACCAGGTGTCCCGGCGTCACGTGACATGTGAACTCTTCCCGGGTGAAGACGTTGAGGTGGAAGAAGCCGAGGTAGAAGCAGGTGAGGACGATGAGGAGCACCAGGAGCAGGTTCCGCAGGATGTAGGTGAGTGCGATGTAGTGCGACCGCTGCTTGCAGGTCAGGTATTTCTCCAGCAGGGGGAATTCGAAGTATCGGACGTGGCGAGCGCTGGAAACAAAGGATCTGATCAATTGTCTGCAGTCACCGCTACAATGAACCTAATATAGACCCATATGACAGTGTTTCCCAACCGGTGTGCCTCCAGCTGTTGCAAAACTACAACTCCCAGCATGCCCGGACAGCCGAAGGCTGTCCGGGCATGCTGGGAGTTGTAGTTTTGCAACAGCTGGAGGCACCCTGGTTGGGAAACACTGGTATATGACATGAAATGCACTGCCTAAAGGGGTACTCCGCTGCCCGAGCGTTCAGAACATTTTGTTTCAAACGCTTGGTGCGAGTGGCAGGAGTCGTGACGTCACGGCCACGCCCCTCATGACATCACACCCATTGAGGGGGCGTGGCATGACGTCACAACCCCTGCCGTCTCCACAGAGATCGCGGGAGTCCCAGAGGAGGGACCACCGCGATCAGACATCATATCCCCTATTGGCTAGGGAATAAGATGTCTAGAGGCGGAATACCCCTTTAAATAGTCTCTTCTACTGCAGTCACCTCCAGAGCTGCATTCACAATTCTGCTGCCTGACCACCTTACAAATCTAATGCTGGGTATGATCCATTGATATGAGGAAAATGTATTTTTATTTTTAATTAATTTATTTCCACATTAAAGTACTGTAAAATATTAAACCACATTTCCCACAATGCACTGCACCAGAGCCAATCCAATATATATACACTAAACCTACAGGTGGCAGCAGCAACATTTTAAACTGAAACCAGCAGAATGGTGAGTGCGTCTCTGGATGTGTCTGGAGTAAGGGACATCATCATGTAGGGTTAAGTAAAGGGGAAAAAAAATGCAAAAAAATAAATTACATTAAAAAGGTAATGTATCCCATGTTTCTATTTTGCCAATTATAACCAGATATTGATACAATACATATTGTTCTTTTCTTCTCTTGATGCATTAAAGGGGTACTCCCTTGGAAAACATTTTTTTTTTTTAAATCAACTGGTGCAAGAAAGTTAAACAGATTTGTAAATTACTTCTATTAAAAAATTGTAATCCTTCCAGTACTTATGAGCTGCTATGTGCTCCACAGGAAGTTATTTTCTTTTTGAATTTCCTTTCTGTCTGACCACAGTGCTCTCTGCTGACACCTCTGTCCATTATAGGAACTGTAGAGGGTAGGAGCAAATCCCCATAGAAAATCTATCCTGCTCTGGACAGTTCCTAAAATGGACAGAGGTGTCAGCAGAGAGCACTGTGGTCAGACAGAAATTCTAAAATAAAAAAACTTCCTGTGGAGCATACAGCAGCTGATAAGTACTGGAAGAATTAAGACTTTTAAATAAAAGTAATTTACAAATCTTTTTAACTTTCTGGCACCAGTCGATTTAAATTTTTTTTTTCCAGGGGAATACCCCTTTAAAGGTGTACCCCCCCCCCCCCCCCTCTAGACATCTTATCCCATATGCATGATAGGGGATAAAATGTCTGATCGTGGGGGGGGTTGCCACTGGCGATCTCTGGTGAGACGCCCAAGTCATCCGATGCACATCCCCTCCATTCATGTTTATAAGAGGAGGCGTGTGTTCAGAACGTCGCGGCACTGGCTCAGAGATTTTGGGGGGGGGGGGATAGGGGATAAGATAGCTTAGGTGATATACCCCTCTAACTTCTATGGCAGAGTGCAGTGGGCATGCTCTGTGATCTGTGCAAGGAGGGGAAGAACTTAAGCTGTAATACTCACTTTTTAACTTATATGGGAAAGTGTAGTGGGCATGCTCTGTGTAAGGAGGGGAAGAACACAAGCTGTAATAATCACTTATTGACTTATATGGGAGAGTGCAGTGGGCATGCTCTATGATCTGTGCAAGGAGGGGAAGAACACAAGCTGTAATAATCACTTATTGATATTGATGGGAAAGTGTACTGGGTATCCTTCATGACCTATGCAGAGGTCTTTGTGCAGGTAGGGGGAGGACACAAGCTGTGATAATCACCTATTGACTTCCATAGTAGAGTGTAGTGGGCATGCTCTGTAACCTGTCATGTAGATGGGAACAGGTTTACACTGTAATTCCATATATACTATATATCCATTAAACTACACCCGATGTACAATACTCGCGGCACCTTTTCAGCTCCTCCCAGAACAGCTGGGGGTCGGGGCAGGTCCGGTGGGTCTTCAGTAAATGTTGCACCAGTTTGATGGATCGGTTGTAGGATTTGTCGAGCTCATCGATAATAAAAAGGAGATCTGGGTATAATGCAGACTTGGAAATATATTTCCACAGCGCGACCGGAATATACATCACCACGGCGATGACCATCAGCATGAACGGGAACACCTAACGAAAAGAGAGGACGCCATGTATCCAAGTCTGCGCTCATCACTGGTGCCTGACATGTAACGTGAGGCTTCTGGGCCCCAGTGTATATTGTGCATACTGTAGGGCAGTGTTTCCTAAGCAGGGTGTCTCCAGCTGTTGCAAAACTACAACTTGCACGCCCCGATAGCCTTTGTAACTTGAAGCCATATACAACATACAATGTACAGACAGTCCAGATCTGCAAAATGTGTCAACAGCTGGAAGAACTGACCAATCAGAGTGGGCATTAACACCTGCACTACTGAAGTGTATGCACTGACTGGTGTCTGGTAGCGCCCCCTACAGTACAGGGAGGTATTACATGTTCTGTACTACTCTTTACCTGTATTACTGTCGTGCATGCACTGACTGGTGTCTGGTAGCGCCCCCTACAGTACAGGGAGGTATTACATGTTCTGTACTACTCTTTACCTGTATTACTGAAGTGCATACACTGACTGGTGTCTGGTAGCGCCCCCTACATTACAGGGAGGTATTACATGTTCTGTACTACTCTTTACCTGTATTACTGAAGTGCATGCACTGACTGGTGTCTGGTAGCGCCCCCTACAGTACAGGGAGGTACTACATGTTCTGTACTACTCTTTACCTGTATTACTGGCGTGCATGCACTGACTGGTGTCTGGTAGCACCCCCTACAGTACAGGGAGGTATTACATGTTCTGTACTACTCTTTACCTGTATTACTGAAGTGTATGCACTAACTGGTGTCTGGTAGCGCCCCCTACAGTACAGGGAGGTATTACGTGTTCTGTACTACTCTTTACCTGTATTACTGAGGTGTATGCACTGACTGGTGTCTGGTAGCGCCCCCTACAGTACAGGGAGGTACTACATGTCCTGTACTACTCTTTACCTGTATTACTGAAGTGTATGCACTGACTGGTGTCTGGTAGCGCCCCCTACAGTACAGGGAGGTATTACATGTTCTGTACTCTTTACCTGTATTACTGAAGTGCATGCACTGACTGGTGTCTGGTAGTGCCTCCTACAGTACAGGGAGGTATACATGTTCTGTACTCTTTACCTGTATTACTGAAGTGTATGCACTGACTGGTGTCTGGTAGCGCCCCCTACAGTACAGGGAGGTATTACATGTTCTGTACTCTTTACCTGTATTACTGAAGTGCATGCACTGACTGGTGTCTGGTATCGCCCCCTACAGTACAGGGAGGTATTACATGTTCTGTACTCTTTACCTGTACCAGGGTTAGCTGCTCCTTTGGACACCAGGTGAGGGCGGCTCCATTACTTTTTTAGGACATTGCGTGTACTGTACCGGACCCTGATGAAGCTCCTGACCTCTACATAGACAGTGATTACAGCTCCAGCAGATCTTTCTTACTTTTATATGTAAGGATTTGCTTTATTAGTTATCTGCTTTTTTTCTTGTGCCCCTGATGACATCCAGGAAAATACAACTTCAGCTGCCCGGGTAGGATAAGAGCTGCAGTATTGTAACAGTTGGTGAACCACAGGTTGTAGAACGTTACGCTAGTGCAGTGTTTCCCAACCAGGGTGCCTCCAGCTGTTGCAAAACTACAACTCCCAGCATGCCCGGACAGCCAAAGGCTGTCCGGGCATGCTGGGAGTTGTAGTTTTGCAACAGCTGGAGGCGCCCTGGTTGGGAAACACAGCACCAGTGGCTCTTAGCACTATTAAAGGGGTACTCCGGTGGAAAACCTTTTTTATTTTTTTAAACCAACTGGTGCCAGAAAGTTAAACAGATTTGTAAATTACTTCTATTAAAAAATCTTAATCCTTCCAGTACTTATTAGCTGCTGAATACTACAGAGGAAATTCTTTTCTTTTTGGAACACAGAGCTCTCTGCTGACATCATGACCACAGTGCTCTCTGCTGACATCTCTGTCCATTTTAGGAACTGTCCAGAACAGCATATGTTTGCTATGGGCATTTTCTCCTACTCTGGATCCTTCCTAAAATGGACAGAGATGTCAGCAGAGAGCACTGTGCTCGTGATGTCAGCAGAGAGCACCGTGTTCCAAAAAGAAAATAATTTCCTCTGTAGTATTCAGCAGCTAATAAGTACTGGAAGGATTAAAACATTTTTAATAGAAGTAATTTACAAATCTGTTTAACTTTCTGGCATCAGTTGATTTAAAATAAAAAATAAATAAATAAAGTTTTTCACCGGAGTACCCCTTTAAAACTGGTGTGCTCCGGGACCCATGTTGTGGCTACACATCGCTGCGTCCCGCTGCTGCGCCACGACTATTAGAAGCCGAATAAAACCGATCCTAAATGGCGACAATCACATTTGCGGTCACTTGTGGGTCACATTTGTGACCACATTAACTGGTATTAGTTGCGATGCAGCGGCACAACGTGGCGATCTTCAGCTGTACGATCGGTGTAGTGGCCAAATTTACGTGCAGCCCTAGCCTAAGGGTTAATTCACACTGGTGTATTATTGATGCGGATTTTTATTATTAAAATAATCGAAAACAATGCGCTTAAATGGCTGTCTGGGCATGGTGGGAGTTGTAGTTTTGCAGCAGCTGGAGGCACCCTGGGTGGGACCACTGACCTGGACACGCACATTCCTCGGTGTCCATGGATTCTCACCTTATGGATCCACAGGGATGTGGCGGACAGTTTCCCGTCGGCGGTGAAGTCGTGGTGCGTCAGTGACTGCCAGCAGTGCTTGTCCACGTACTGTACTTGCTTCTCGGTGTAGTTACTGGGAGGGAAGCAGAGGATTTGTGACCCTGTAACAGAGGGAACGAGAGGGGATCATGTACAGGACACACAGAGGCTGATATGCCAGAGACAGAAAACGCCATTCAGGATCTAGGAAAAGCTGAGTAGCTCTGCTACAACCATTAGTGTTTTCAGGCCTATTTGTGCTGCATTAGAAAGCTGCATTTTCAGGGCCGGCTCCACCTATAGGCAAAATAGGCAACCGCCTAGGGCGCATTGTTGATAGGGACGCCGCTCCTCCCGCCCCAAGAAACTTATTGCACTCTGTCTCCAGGTCCTGACAGCAACCGCTTGTTAAGCACCCCCCGCCCCCCCGCCGCCCCCTTCCCCCGGAAACTAGAAAACTTAGTTTCATCACCCAGCCGGGTAGAGGAGCGCAGCGACAGACAGACACAGGGGCGATCACTCAGGTCCTGCTTCCTGATAGCGAGCGCGCCCCCAATCTACTACAGTCAGTGATGGCACTCCTGGTACACACTAGTAGTAAGGAGATTACATGAGGAGGAGGTTTGTTACAGTGTGTCATCCCAGTAGTAAGGAGATTACACGAGGAGGAGGTTTGTTACAGTGTGTCACCCCAGTAGTAAGGAGATTACACGAGGAGGAGGTTTGTTACAGTGTGTCACCCCAGTAGTAAGGAGATTACATGGGGAGGAGGTGTGTTACAGTGTGTCACCCCAGTAGTAAGGAGATTACATGAGGAGGAGGTTTGTTACAGTGTGTCACCCCAGTAGTAAGGTGATTACATGAGGAGGAGGTTTGTTAAAGTGTGTCACCCCAGTAGTAAGGAGATTATATGAGGAGGAGGTTTGTTACAGTGTGTCATCCCAGTAGTAAGGAGATTACACGAGGAGGAGGTTTGTTACAGTGTGTCACCCCAGTAGTAAGGAGATTACACGAGGAGGAGGTTTGTTACAGTGTGTCACCCCAGTAGTAAGGAGATTACATGAGGAGGGGGTTTGTTACAGTGTGTCACCCCAGTAGTAAGGAGATTACATGGGGAGGAGGTTTGTTACAGTGTGTCACCCCAGTAGTAAGGTGATTACATGAGGAGGAGGTTTGTTAAAGTGTGTCACCCCAGTAGTAAGGAGATTATATGAGGAGGAGGTTTGTTACAGTGTGTCATCCCAGTAGTAAGGAGATTACACGAGGAGGAGGTTTGTTACAGTGTGTCACCCCAGTAGTAAGGAGATTACACGAGGAGGAGGTTTGTTACAGTGTGTCACCCCAGTAGTAAGGAGATTACATGAGGAGGGGGTTTGTTACAGTGTGTCACCCCAGTAGTAAGGAGATTACATGGGGAGGAGGTTTGTTACAGTGTGTCACCCCAGTAGTAAGGTGATTACATGAGGAGGAGGTTTGTTAAAGTGTGTCACCCCAGTAGTAAGGAGATTATATGAGGAGGGGGTTTGTTACAGTGTGTCACCCCAGTAGTAAGGCGATTACATGAGGAGGAGGTTTGTTACAGTGTTTAACTCCAGTAGTAAGGAGATTACATGAGGAGGAGGTTTGTTACAGTGTGTCACCCCAGTAGTAAGGAGATTACATGAGGAGGAGGTTTGTTACAGTGTGTCACCCCAGTAGTAAGGAGATTACATGAGGAGGAGGTTTGTTACAGTGTGTCACCCCAGTAGTAAGGAGATTACATGAGGAGGAGGTTTGTTACAGTATGTCACCCCAGTAGTAAGGAGATTACATGAGGAGGAGGTTTGTTACAGAGTGTCACCCCAGTAGTAAGGCGGGGCATGTCAAATGGCGAAGGCAATGGGTGGGGTCGAGAGGGCGGCAAAATTAGCTTTCACTTAGGGTGGCAAAAATCCTTGCACCCGCCCTGTGCATTTTATATGTATTTGTAGTCCGCCCAAACATTTTTTAATGTTTTTCTAATAAAGCTGAAATGTTTTCAGTGCTGAATCTCCCTCCCTCTGGAGTTTTTGTCCTTCCATTGTTTCTTAGGCCGGCTCGCAAGTGCGCCGCGTCAATAGACGGCAATGCATTTCCCAGTGGGTTTCATCAGAAAGAACTGAGATATCGACCTTTTTTGCGGGGGCCGGAATCGGAGTTTCCGCCTGGAAAATTCCGACGCGCACATGGCGCAGCAGAATCCCGTCAAAAACAATGGGAGTCTGCTGCAATGAAATTTCCGAGTCTGAATCATTGGCGACCATACATGCTAGTGTTTTCCAAACAGAGTGTCTCCAGCTGTTACAAAACTACAACTCCCAGCATGCCTGGATAGCCAAAGGCTGTCCAGTCATGCTGGGAGTTGTAGTTTTGCAACAGCGGGAGTCACAAAAATCTCATACACATCCCCCAAATCATTGGCGACCGCACATGCCAGTGTTTTTTTTTTCTTCAAACAGCGTGCCTCCAGCTGTTGCAAAACTACCACTCCCAACATGCCTGACAGCCTTTGGCTGTCCGGGCATGCTGGGAGTGGATGTTTTGCAACAGCTGGAGGCACGTTGTTTGGAAAACACTGGCATGTGCAGTCACTAATTATTGCAACACCACAGTTTTACTGGGAAAATCCATGAAAAAAAAATGTTTTGTATTAACTGGCTACAGAAAGTTAAACAAATTTGTAAATTACTTCTATTAAAAAATATTAATCCTTCCAATGATTATCAGCTGCTAAAGTTGAGTTGTTCTTTTCTGTCTGGAAACAGTGCTCTCTGCTGACATCTCTGCTTGTCTCGGGAACTGCACAGAGTAGAAGACGTTTGCTATGGGGATTTGCTTGTACTCTGGACAGTTCCCGAGACACGTGTCATCAGAGAGCACTTAGACAGAAAAGAACAACTCAACTTCAGCAGCTCATAAGTACTGAAAGGATTAAGATTTTTTAATAGAAGTAATTTACAAATCTGTTTAACTTTCTGGAGCCAGTTGATATATAATTTTTTTTATAATATATTAACCCATTTAAATATGTTTTTTTCCCCCCCTCTGGAGTACCCCTTTAATACATGCATCACACACAGACAGTGCTCACCTGCAGACAGCTCCCGGGCAAACGTCATTGAGACAAGTAAAAGCGGAAGACCCACCGAGACCATCTTGAGGATACGATCCAGGGGTAACTCCAGGCGGAGGCCTTTTTTATTTGGGGGGACCTCCGGCAATAAAGCATCTGAGAGCATATACTCCGCCGCCCTGTTTGCTATCGACATTTTGGCTGCTAAATAAAGCAAAAATCTGCAAAAAATTAAAAATAAAATAAATACAGAAAATAAAAAAAAATAAGAATAAAGCCCCCAAAGTGTTCCCTCCGTCCCCCCGACTCAGACTGGCGCAGCTGCCGCCTTCCCGGGAGCTTAAATACCGACCAGAATTTTTCCCGAAATAAAATCCCTTTATTCATTAAAATACAAGATGAACAAAAATACCCTGAAATGTTCCCGGTTACTGACAGCTTGTAATTTACTGACCACAAGACGGGGGCCCTGGAGGATCGGCGCAGCACATGTGACCCCGGCCGGTGTCCTGACAATTATAGGGACGGATCTATATAGGGATCTGTGGGTTGGGAGCCTTGTTATTATCCATGTGAACACAGAGCTGTAACTATCCCCCCCTGTAAGATGTATAACTTATAACACAACATGATGTCAGGGTGAGCCCACGGCAATGAGGGCCCCAGGGGGCCCATACGGCTCTACACGGAGGATACTGCCCCTTAATGCCGATCTATAACAGGACCCCTCTTATAATATGGCATTGTTATTAACAATATGCAAAATTTGTAACAGGCCCCCCAAACCATGTACCACTTATTAGTGTAATAGTATGTGGCCTCTGGGACCCCTCAAATATTAGGGTGGGGGTGTAACTGCCACCTATGCATTCCTTATAGCAGTGTTTCCCAACCAGGGTCCCTCCAGCTGTTGCAAACCTACAACTCCCAGCATGGCCGGACAGCCGAAGGCTGTCCGGGCATGCTGGGAGTTGTAGTTTTGCAACAGCTGGAGGCATACTTGTTGGAAAACGCTGGCCTTTGGCTGTCCAGGCATGCTGGGAGTTGTAGTTTTGCAACAGCTGGAGGCATACTTGTTGGAAAACACTGGCCTTTGGCTGTCCATGCATGCTGGGAGTTGTAGTTTTGCAACAGCTGGAGGCATACTTGTTGGCAAACACTGGCCTTTGGCTGTCTAGGCATGCTGGGAGATGTAGTTTTACAACAGCTGGAGGCATACTTGTTGGAAAACACTTGCCTTTGGCTTTCCGGGCATGCTGGGAGTGTAGTTTTGCAACAACTGGAGGCATACTTGTTGGCAAACACTGGCCTTTGGCGGTCTAGGCATGCTGGGAGTTGTAGTTTTGCAACAGCTGGAGGCATACTTGTTGGCAAACATTGGCCTTTGGCTGTCTAGGCATGCTGGGAGATGTAGTTTTGCAACAGCTGGAGGCATACTTGTTGGAAAACACTTGCCTTTGGCTTTCCGGGCATGCTGGGAGTTGTGGTATTGCAACAGCTGGAGGCATACTTGTTGGCAAACACTGGCCTTTGGCTGTCTAGGCATGCTGGGAGTTGTAGTTTTGCAACAACTGGAGGCATACTTGTTGGCAAACACTGGCCTTTGGCGGTCTAGGCATGCTGGGAGTTGTAGTTTTGCAACAGCTGGACACATACTTGTTGGAAAACACTGGCCTTTGGCTGTCCGGGCATGCTGGGAGTTGTGGTTTTGCAACAGCTGGAGGCATACTTGTTGGAAAACACTGGCCGTTGGCAGTCCGGGCATGCTGGGAGTTGTGGTTTTGCAACAGCTGGTTAGGAAACACTGGTATACGACATGAAATGCACTGCTTAAAGGGTTACTCCACTGCCCCAGCGTTTGGAACATTTATCAAAACCTCCGCAGAGGAAAAGTTGTTCAGTTGCCCATAGCAACCAATCAGATCGCTTCTTTCACTTTTAACAAGGTCTCTGCAAAATAAAAGAAGTGTTCTGATACATACAATGCCTCTCTTTGTTCTAGACCAGTGTTTCCCAACCAGGGTGCCTCCAGCTGTTGCAAAACTGCAACTCCCAGCATGCACCCTACCAGAGGCACCCTGGTTTGGATACACGGGTTAGGGATACCCTTATATAGGACATAGTCTAAGGCTGTCCGGGCATGCTGGGAGTTGTAGTTTTGCAACAGCTGGAGGCACCCTGGTGGGGAAACACTTCTCTATTGCTACACCCCCGGATGAGAGACCAAGATGTTTTCTAGTCTCATATAAAGTTCTGCAACTTTTTAATATTCTTCACTATTTCCAAGATCTCCGATTGCTGTCAGTGAACAGAAAAATGTACAGGTTAAATTAAGACACTGATGGTGGGTTGCTTGTTTGGACTAGTGTTTCCCAACCAGGATGCCTCCAGCTGTTGCAAAACTACAACTCCCAGCATGCCCGGACAGCCTTTGGCTGTCCGGGCATGCTGGGAGTTGTAGTTTCACAACAGCTGGAGGCACCCTGATTGGGAAACACCGGTTTGGATTCTTGAATGAGGACGAGCGCTCACACCATGGGAGGATCTTCTTATAGGTCGGATAGTAATAGCAGTGCATTGGATGGTTGAGCATCCTCCAAGGGTGTCTCAGTTTGACCCCATAAAACTAGGGGCAACACTTTCTAGGTTTGATACTATGGTTACATGTTCTCCAACCCATCCACCAAAGAAGAGAAAATTACTTTTGAAAATCTTCCCCACCATATGTTAATGAGGCTGAACTGGTCGTCGGGACCTATGGCTTCCCGAACTAGTCATCGCACCCTTGCCTGCAATCACTACCCCCTAATGAGGAATGATTGACAGGCCCGGCATGGCCCGACATCACCAAAGTCTGTCTGGGCAATGGTGAGAGTTGTAGTTTTTAAGCAGCTAGAGAGCCACAGGATCAAAGTTGAGTAAAACCAAAGGGTGTGTTTGCCACTCAGGGCTCTCGGACAGCTGGGCTACATGTGTTGTTGTAGCTGTCATAGTTGTTCTAACCCAGGTTTCTGAATGAACAATCTCACTGGGGCTTTAACAGAAGTGACTTCTGTGGTGACACCAAAGTTGTGGTGTGACCACGGGGTGTGAAGGGTGTAGGTGGATGGGGAAGATGGTATAGCCCAGGGGCAAGGTGTTATTAAAGGAGTACTCCAGCGCAACATAACTTATCCCCTATCCAAAGAATAGGGGATAAGTTATAGATCGCTGGGGGGGGTCCGAGCGCTTGGGAGTTATAGATCGCGCGGGGGGTCCGAGCGCTGGGGCCCCCCGGGATCTCCTGGACGGGGCCGCGGCAGTCTGTAGGAAATGTAGTTTCGTCCCCAGCAGAAAATCGCGGCAGACACGCCCCCTCCATGTATCTCTATGGGGTACATGGACGGGGCGTGTTGGCCGCTGCGTCATGCGGGGTTGGAACGCCCCCTTTTCAACATACTGCCGCGGCCCCAGTCCAGGAGATCACGGGGGCCCCAGTGCTCAGACCCCCCGCAATCTATAACTTATCCCCTATCCTTTGGATAGGGTATAAGTTATGTTGCGCTGGAGTACTCCTTTAACCACTAAATGTTCGTGACGCCAGAGTGGTTTTTCCGGTAACCACCTGAACGGTAGCTCCGCTATCCCAAGGTTAGGCAGGGCAATAACAGTCCAAGACCAGGTAAGGGTTAACAGTAGCTTTACTGAGGTAGACAGATGGTAACAGTCTTTACAGCTAGGCCAGGATCCCAGAGACCAGTAACACAGAAAGGGCCTTGCAGCTTGCTGGGACTTGCAGTACTTTTGGGTCAGACGTCAATACAGCCACTCTGACTATAATTGACTTGACTAGTGACTTGACTTTGGTAGAGACAGCGGACATAGATGAGATGACTTACTGACTATGTGGCTGGTGTGCAGGCTTTATGGCCTTCAGGTGGACTGGACACAGGATCTGTCATGTCTGTGCTTTACTGTTCCTCAGCAGGAGTGATAAGAGATTGTAATAGCTCCGCCTCTTATAAAGGGGGGCTGAGCAAGAAGCCCATAGGTCAAGCTGCAGGTCAGGTGGTCAACTGGTGCTCTCTGGGTAACATAACACATCATGTGAACATAACAGGTGATACCTCCAAAGGTCCTTTATACTTTATATACCTATACATAACATTATGCACTATATTTACAACACTATACATAACATTATGCCCTATATTTACAACACTATACATAACATTATGCCCTATATTTACAACACTATACATAACATTATGCCCTATATTTACAACACTATACATAACATTATGCACTATATTTACAACACTATACATAACATTATGCACTATATTTACAACACTATACATAACGTTAGACTTACTACTCTGGGGGAGACGCTGCAGGAGAGGCCCTAGGACAATGAGGGACTCAACCTGACAGGACCTAAGTACTGTACAGGAGTATATCCTGTACTGGGACATCACACTTCTATTTAGGGAGTGAATCAGGGGGCCGTGCTCCGTACACACTTTTATATACCAGCAAAGCGGAATCTGTATTAACACAGAGAGGGGGAGGAGGGCGCCGGGCCCAGTCACCACCACATGGGAGCAGCCTCAGCCCTCGCCTTGTGCCAGCTCAGTACAGCAGCCCCCCACAACATGCACACGGCACTGAAATAGCTCTGCCCGGGAGCCGCTCCTCCGTTTACTCAGGTATATATAGAAGATCAACACAGCTGAGGATCTGGAAAAGTCCCCCTGAGGCTGCAAAACCGAAAAATATTCCTACAATCCGGATAAAGCTGTCAATAATCCAGAGGACACAGACACGGAAAGAAGGGGCGCACTGACTACACTTAGGGCCCCCGGACTTAATAAAGAGCCCCCTGCAAGACTCCACCCAGACCCCTCCTCATGCCCCACCCCTACAAAAATAATAAATATTTATATCAATAGATATAACATTAACCCCTTAAAAGGGTACTCCGGTGGAAAACTATTAGGTAAACAGATTTGTAAATTACTTCTATTTAAAAATCTTAATCCTCCCAGTATTTATTAGCTGCTGGATGCTCCATTGGAAGTTGTGTAGTTCTTTCCAGTCTGACCACAGTGCTCTCTGCTGACACCTCTGTCTGTATCAGGAACTGTCCAGAGCAGGAGAGGTTTGCTATGGGGATTTGCTCCTGCTCTGGACAGTTCCTGACACGGACAGAGGTGTCAGCAGAGAGCACTGTGGTCAGACAGAAAAGAACTACACAACTTCCTGTGGAGCATACAGCAGCTGATAAGAACTGGAAGGGTTAAGATTTTTAAATAGAAGTAATTAAAAAATCTGTTTAAAGGGGCACTCCATTGCCCCAGCGTTCAGAATATTTTGTTCCCCTCGTGATGTCCTGCCACGCCCCCTCAATGTAAGTCTATGTGAGCGGCTTCCACGACCCCTCCCATAGACTTACATTGAGGGGGCGTGGCCGTGACATCACGATCACCGCACCCAACGTATGGAACAAAATGTTCCGAACGCTGGGGCAGTGGAATACCCCTTTTAACTTTCTGGCACCAGTTGATTTAAAAAAAAAATAATAATTCCACCGGAGTACCCCTTTAACCCCTTAAGGACACAGCCCATTTTATTTTTGCATTTTCGATTTTTCCTTCTCACCTTCTAAAAATCATAACTGTTTTATATTTCCATCCACAGACGAGTATGAGGGCTTGTTTTTTGCTCGACCAGTTGTCCTTTGTCATCACTTATTTTACCATAAAATGTTTGGCGAAATTAAAAAAATACTAATTGTGTGGGGAAATTAAACTTTTAATTGATTTTTTTTTTTTTTATATTATGTGACAAAAAAGCAGCAATTTTGGATTTATTTTTTATGTTTATGCCATTTACCGTACGGGATCAATAACATTATATTTTGATAGTTCAGACATTTACACACGTGACGATACCAAATATGTTTATAAATTCTTTTTTTATTTTTTTTACACTTTCTGGAGGTAAAATGGGAATGGGAAAATGTAAATTTTTATTGGGGGAGGGTATTTTTCAAATTTTTTTAAATTTTTTTTTTTTAAATGCTGTACTTTTTGTTTTACACTTTAATATTCTCATAGGGGACTATTTATAGCAATCATTTGATTGCTAATACTGTTCGGTGCTATGCATAGAGCATAGCACTGATCAGTATTATCAGTCATCTTCTGCTCTTGTCTGCTCGATCTCAGACCAAAGCAGAAGACCCCTGGAGACGGACGGAGGCAGGTGAGGGGACCTCCGGCCGCCATTATGGATGATCAGATCCCCGCATTTTATCTGTATTGATCACGGCATCTGAGGGGTTAATGGCGCACATCAGTGCGATTGCTGATATCCGCCATTACCGGCAGGACCTGCAGTGCATGACATGAGCACCACTCCAGTGCTCGCAGTCATGTACAGGACGTAAATGTACGTCCTGGTGCGTTAAGTACCAGGGCACCAGGATGTACATTTACGTCCTGTGTCGATAAGGGGTTAAGGACAACGCCTGTTTTTACCTTAATGACAGGGTCCAATTTTACAAATGTGTCCTGTGTCTCATTAAGTGATAATACCTCTGACACGCTTTTACTTAGCGACGCGATTCTGAGATTGCTTTTTTATGACATATTGTACTTTATAAATCTTTGTTGATACATGCAGCATTTTCAGTGAAAAACTCCAAAAATATTGTGAAAAATGTGAAAATTTCTGGCATTTATATATTTTTTTAATGGAATTCACTGTATGGTAAAAAATTATGTATTGTTTTTAATTTTGTGGGTCTGTATGATTATGGCGATACGAAATTTATATAGCTTTTTAATGTTCTTTTTCCCTTTTATCAACAGGATCCTTATTCCCCTTTTGTTTTGTCCTGTTCTGCCATAACTTTTTTATTCTTGATCCAAGGCCATTGGGTGAGGGCTCTATTTTTGCAGGACGGTCTGTGCTTTTTATTGGTACCATTTTTGAGATTCATGCTACCTTTTTATCTTTTTTAATCCACGTTTTGGACCAAAATTTTGGTTTTTTTTTTTCTTCTTTTAATTAGAAATACCGTAAGTGTTTTTTATTTCATGGTCAAACAATAAATGGTGTAACATCAAAAGAACTAGGAATAGTGGAGCAGATAATTCTCGGCTTCCACAGACTCGCCCCTTCATTTAGGGGTATGGAAACTTTCAACCAAATTATTAAATCCAAATGAAAATAAATTAAGACCATACATAATATATATTACTATGGGGGAGACACTGCAGGAGAGCCCCTAGGACACAGAGGGACTCAACCTGACAGGGCAAGTACTGTACGGGACTAAATACCATACTGGGACATCACATTATCTTAGTGTTCCCTTTATTTTTTTGAGCAGTGTATTTAACCAGATTATAATTCTACAAAAGGCAAAGGCCAGTGTGACATAATAAATCATGGGCAATTGTTGGCTACTCTTGGACCTGCACAATTCTTTTGTATGACTTGGGTCACCATAAAAAGCAACAATTACAACCCGCGGCCACAGAGTCTCCACATAAATCCTTCCCATAGAATTATTAGAACACCCCCAGCAGATCCCTGAGGTTTTCATTATTTCCCCAAATTATACATTCAAGAATCAAAATATAAAGTAATTCAATAAGACCCAAAAATATAGGGAAGATAAAAATCTCATTTAAAGTGCTTGACGAAGATTGGCGCCGGCAGCCTCCCATGGATGCTGTATTTTGGACACTGTTTTAATTCGCAGGACCAGGTGAACGGCACCACCAAGATGTGGCAGCATCCATTAAAATTGACTGTGACAAGTTTAGAAGACGACGATTGCGCTGGAGCTGGGACCTAGTTATATCACGATTTGCCATTTAGGTCGACACCAAAGCTGCACAATACCCCAGCACAGCAAGGAACAGGAAATAGAAGATAGGAAAACAAAGAGGGGGATAAAAAGACAACAAAGAACGGAAATAGAGTAGGCTAAACAACAAGAATAGAAATGAAACAAAACAAATAGAGTAAGTCACAAACGGAAAAACACGTTGACCACCGGAGTACCCCTTTAAGGTGAACCTACAAATTAAACTGCAGGTGGGTACAACATGGGTCATGGGCCCAATGTTGGGGCCCAAGACAGACAAGTTGTAGAGGACATAGTACAAAGTTGTCTGCAGCTGCTGGGCTATCGCTGGTTGGGGTTAAGCATCAGTGACAGTTCCCAGAACTTTAGATCTTTGTATAAATTTTGACTTGATTTTTTTTTTACAAATTTAGCAAATTGGCAAGTTTTGCACCCAACAAAAAGTGGTATGGGGACTTATTCAACCAAATTATTAATTCCAAATGAAAACAAAAACATACATGCAGAGGAGAAGCGTTGGCTTAGCCCACAGGAACGGTTAACAAACCTCTCTATACCGCCCTCTCATTTCCTTCAGGTGTCTCAACTTCTATCCTTCTATAAATCGCATCTTTGTGACTCTTCCTCTGAGGTACCCCCTCTCTTGCTTTGAAGATGTTGTGGGCCTTCAACCCTGGAAGGTGACAATGTCGTACCTCTATAGTTGCTTTAGGGGTTACTTTCTTAAGGTGTCTGTGGTGGCCCAGTAAGGGATGGTGTTTCTCTGTACTCTTCTCCTGCCCTGTCAGGCAGAGTCCCTTTATGTCCTCAGGGCTCCTGCAGTGTTAACCCCACTGTAAATATGTTATTCCTTATAAAGTGTATTGTACCTTTAATAGTTTGTACCATCTGATTAAAGTTATACCATGTGATTGTTACCCAGGAGGCACTAGTGACCAGGTGACCTATGGGCTCCTTGCACAGCCCCCTATATAACCAGGGGAGGGGCTGCAGTCGCTCTCTTCCAGCATTCTTGCTCCTGCTGAGGTCCAGTGCAGTTGTCTCAGAGTGTCCAGAGCATTGGAGGCCTCAAGCCTGAAGTCACAAGTCAGCTCAAAGTCATCTTCATGTCAGTCACAAGTCAGTCAAGTCAATTGTCTAGCCACCTTGGTCTGCACTAAAGTGTCTCTACCTACTGCAAGTCCCAGTATGCCTGCGAGGTCCATGTGTCACTGGTCACCTCCTTGGGATATTGGCTGTACTGTATAGACTGTGTCATCTGTCTACACTCAGTAAAGCTGCCGTTTGTCCGTAACTTGGCGTCGGTGCCTTCTTTGCCCCCCGTGCCTAGTCCAGGACCAGCGGTATTATCTTCAGGTGGTAAAGGCCAAACCAGGCCCTGGGGTCAGGACAACAAGGGGTTAATAACATCTGCTCCTTGGGTTATAACATCTATCCTGCATTGCACCCCGCTGACACCACATGTCCAAGCAGGAGGTGTTTGTTAAATGGGAGTCTGTTTTGCAGGATGAGGAAGCCCGGGACAAGTTCGTGAAGGGATGCGCTAAGGTTCGGGCCAATGTTATCAATGAACGCTGGAGGGAAACCTTTTTCAAACTGATGCATTTTGGTTACTTGGGATTCAATCTCCCAGCCTCTCCAGCGTTTCCCGATAGAATAACATCCTGCCCAAAATACTCTAGCCCTGGTACTGATTTATATCAGGGGATTTGGGGCTGCCCGAGGTCTCAGGCATTTTGGGATGAGATAGAAGCTTACATTGCCAGGTACTGGAAAGTTCAGGTCCCCATTGTTACGCCGAGCGCTCCGGGTCCCCGCTCCTCCCCGGAGCGCTCGCTACACTCTCGTTACTGCAGCGCCCCGGTCAGATCCACTGACCGGGTGCGCTGCGATACCGCCTCCAGCCGGGATGCGATTCGCGATGCGTGTGGCGCCCGCTCGCGATGCGCACCCCGGCTCCCGTACCTGACTCGCTCTCCATCGGTCCTGTCCCGGCGCGCGCGGCCCCGCTCCCTAGGGCGCGCGCGCGCCGGGTCTCTGCGATTTAAAGGCCCACTGCGCCGCTGATTGGCGCAGTGGTTCTAATTAGTGTGTTCACCTGTGCACTCCATATATATACCTCACTTCCCCTGCACTCCCTTGCCGGATCTTGTTGCCCTTGTGCCTAGTGAAAGCGTTCCCTTGTGTGTTCCTAGCCTGTGTTCCAGACCTCCTGCCGTTGCCCCTGACTACGATCCTTGCTGCCTGCCCCGACCTTCTGCTACGTCCGACCTTGCTTCTGTCTACTCCCTTGTACCGCACCTATCTTCAGCAGTCAGAGAGGTTGAGCCGTTGCTAGTGGATACGACCTGGTCACTACCGCCGCAGCAAGACCATCCCGCTTTGCGGCGGGCTCTGGTGAATACCAGTAGTGACTTAGAACCGGTCCACTAGCACGGTCCATGCCAATCCCTCTCTGGCACAGAGGATCCACCTCCTGCCAGCCGGCATCGTGACACCCATGACTCCTCAAGCTCTTCTTTTCCAGCATGGCGATCCTGAGGAGGCTGCGTGACGTTCCTCGCTTCCTTCATGTTATTTTGTTAGTAGCAAAACGTATTCTCAGGAAATGGATCCAACCCCACATGTTCTTAGAGGTCGACAGGTTGGACATGGAGAGGCATAGGGAGAGAAATGCGAGGAATTTCTTTGCCAAATGGCAGACGTTCATGGTTGCTCACTACGATAGGTCGCAGATAGAGGCTTTTGTGCTGCCATTTCGACACACTGAATGGTATTGCCTTGCATCTCTTAGCAACACCTTGGGCCCATTACGCCTTTCAGATGGGGCGAGATGAAGTGGCGACTCCCGCTCAGTAGCATGGTGTGGGGAGTTTGACAGGGTTGAGCCTTTTCTTCTACTACTCTTTTCTTCTGATTTCTTTATTTCTTTCTGTTTTCTTTTCTGGTAGCCCTTGGGGAGTGTAGGGTGGGGATGGTATGATGTTGGTATATGAGGGGTTAATATTAACCCATTCACTCATGACGCCAAGGTGATGGCTGGTATGCTGAATCTATGTTCCGGCCTATCGTCGCCCTTCCCAGAAGCGATAGGTGCAATGAAATGACTGAAGGTCCACAAGTAGATTTAACTTGAACTTGAATAACTTTACTGCAGTGCTTGCAATATCCAATGCGTAGTAACAGTCTCATATAACAGTTCCTAAGTTGCTTAGCGACTGGCAGAAGTTGCGGACCTTGCATGAAACTTATAGTCTCTGAATTTAGGGAGTGATGTACAGATCCATCCGGATTTAGGGGAAATATTGGGTCCGGTGATACTGCAGAGTGCTTAGGGGATGATACACTTTATAATTTAGATCATTCAGTCGTTGCCGCAAGGCTCAGGCCTAACTCACTGCGATTACTGCTATACAGGTCTTGCTTGTTTGCTATCCCAGGAACAAGAGAGAGATAAGATGGCCGCCGCTCCCTTATATGGGCAGGGGGCGTGGCGATTTTGATTAGTTCGAACGTCTGCTACTCACTTTACATGGTATCATGGGATTGCTTACATCACAGGTAGAGATGAGCGAACTTACAGTAAATTCGATTCGTCACAAACTTCTCGGCTCGGCAGTTGATTACTTTTCCTGCATAAATTAGTTCAGCTTTCAGGTGCTCCGATGGGCTGGAAAAGGTGGATACAGTCCTAGGAGACTCTTTCCTAGGACTGTATCCACCTTTTCCAGCCCACCGGAGCACCTGAAGGCTGAACTAATTTACGCAGGAAAAGTCATCAACTGCCGAGCCGAGAAGTTCGTGACAAATCGAATTTACTGTAAGTTCGCTCATCTCTAATCACAGGATCTATATACATTGCAAAACCCAAAATGGGGCTAGAGATACCAAAGTGAGGCCTGGAACGCATCCAGAATGAGGCTTGAAACGCATCACATGACCCGAAGGCCCTGCGACACCATGGAAACAAGTAATTAACCATTTATATGCAGAAATAATACTATTTACGTTATACTATGGATAAATTAGGAATATATACACTATAATAGAGGCGACTAGGGGCGGACTGACTAACAGATATTACTAAGTCCTAGGGACTCTGGCTACGGGGACCCATAGATAAATAAGTACCGAATGAAATGTGGTACTGGGACACCACACTTTATCTATCAATTTCTATCTATGTATTACAGTGACCCCCCCCCCTCCCGACCTAAGATGGTCCGACATACAATAATTTCAACATACAATGGCCTCTCAGAGGCCATCACATGTTGAAGGCAGCATCAACATACAATGCTTTTTTTTAATGTCGGGGCCATCGCATAAACGGCTATCCAGCAGCGCAGACTGCTTCAGCTGCCACCGGATAGCCGTTTACGGTGCCCCGTGTGGTCCGCTGACGATCACTTACCTGTCCTTGGGGCTCCGGCGCGTACTCTTTGGGATCCCCTGCATCGTCGGCACTCTCCATTGTCGTCGTCACGCGACGCCCTGTCATCCAATAGGAGCGGCGTGCGCAGCGACGTGATGACGGCGACGGAGAGCGAGGATGCCGGGGAAGCAGAGGCCTTGCCGACGCGGCGACAGCGATGGAAGGAGACATCCAGGGCAACGGTGACGCTCTGGAGCGGCGGGGACACGCAAGTATAATCTCCAATACCAGTGGTCTTCAACCTGCGGACCTCCAGATGTTGCAAAGCTACAACTCCCAGCATGCCCGGACAGCCGTTGGCTGTCCGGGCATGCTGGGAGTTGTAGCTTTGCAACAGCTGGAGGTCCGCAGGTTGAAGACCACTGTCCTATACTTTACATTGCACGGATCCCTCAACATACGATGGTTTCAACAAACGATGGTCCATTTGGAACGGATTACAATCATATGTTGAGGGACCACTGTATTTTATTTGTGGAACAGAGCTGTTGACCCTGCTACTTTCCTTACGTATTGTCTGAGGCACCTTGGGTACTGTGTTACCCACTTATGCCAATTATGGCGTTTTGACATGTTTCTTGTGTTACCATTTCTTACTATAAAATTTGTGAAAATTTATGAAGTTTAAAAAAAACATATACAACTCCTTTCCTATTGTGTATACAGCTCCTATGCTCTATAGAAGAAAAAAAATCAAGACTAATGCTTGGTTGATACACGGGAGATGATCACATGACCCTCCCGCCATAGCACAGACCTTTATTTATTTAACCAAGTTCAAAGTGCAAATCGTAAAGCTGAGGCGACATAATAAATCATGGGCAATTGTTGGCTATTCCTGAACCTGCACAATTCTTTGGCATGACTTGGGTCACCATAAAAAACAACAATCACAACCCGCGGCCACAGAGTCTCCACATAAATCCTTCTCATAGAATTATTAGAAAGGTGTTTTGTAGATTTGTCATAGTTTCCGCCCCCAGCAGATCCCTGAGATTTTCATTATTCCCCCAAATGATACAATCAAGAATCAAAATATTCGGTCAGTCATTCAATAAAACCCAAAAATGTAAGGGAAAAAAAAAAGTCTTATTCGAAGTACTTGACGAAGATTGGCGCCGGCAGCCTCCCGCGGACGCTGTATATCGGACACTGTTTGTAATCACAGGGCCAGTCGGACCAGGCGTACCGCACCGCCAAGATGTGGCTGCATCCTTTGAATGCGACTGTGACAACTTTAGAAGATGGCGACTGCGCTGGAGCCGGGACCCAGCTGTATAGCGATTCTCCATATAGGTCAATGCCAGAGCTGCATAATACCTGTCAGGAGATATGGATGAATCTATTATAATAACTGTGGGGACACAAGAACAGTTGTCAATTAAGGCTCCCCCCCCCCCAATTAAATATACAATGGATGGTGGATCCCCACATTAGGTAGCATTGATTCCCCACATTAGGTAGCATAGATTCCCCACATTAGGTAGCATAGTTCCTCTTCCCCACTGACACAAAGGCAGACACACTAACCTGGCCTGCGCAGCGCTTCTCCTCTCCAGCAGCGGCCTGTCGAGTGATGTCACTGACATCCTCCTGCACAGGTCTGCAGAGGAATGTCACTTGCGTGACGTCCCTCGTCAGACCCGAGTCGGTCGGCCGCTGACTCACTGTGTTAAAATGGGCGCTGCTCTATTCAGTAGCTCGGGCTGTGCTTTAGAACAGTGAGCAGCGGTGGCGCAGCAGCCGGGCCGGCCAGACCCAACCCGACCATGGATCTAGGTGGCACAAAAAGAAAAAAAAAAAATGGGCAGCAAAGTGCCACCCCTGAAAAGTGCCACATGGGACCAATGGTCCTACCAGGTCCCATGTTGGGGCCGGCCCTGGGACACCGGAATCAGGATTTCTGTCCTGTGCACAGTGCAGTAAAATCCCATCGAAATTAATGGGACTCTGCTGCAGCGGAATGTCCGCATGGACTTCCCGCAGTGTGAACATAGCGGCAGGGTCTGGTCTTAGTCACCTCAAATATGTCATCACAGGTGCGGGTGATGAGCAGCTCCTGGTTGTAGGTTATGTTCATGTAGGAGTAGTTGTAATAGATGTCAACGGTTTCTGGAAATGGACCCTGGAAAGGGATGCGGTGA
>NC_079198.1:126376881-126406881 GCF_029499605.1 Hyla sarda | reverse complement strand
GGCATTTCAGAGGTTTTCGAGACAGCCCGGGATTTTGCAGGACCAGCTGAATGTTCTGTGACTGCCTGTTCCCACCCGCAACAACCTCATTACTGCCCGCACTGGCAAATTTTTATTGGATCCCGCGGGACCCCAATCCCAATGCAGTGCTCTAGTGTAGAGTGACTAGATGTCACATGTTAGCCACAAATACTCTTCATGTAAACTTCCCCAATGTAGCAAGAACACGTTTGGTGTTACAAGAGGACATAGTTTTAAATTAGAGGGGCAAAGGTGTCTGCAGTAATATCAGGAAGTATTACTTTACAGAGAGAGTAGTGGATGCATGGAATAGCCTTCCTGCAGAAGTGGTCGCTGCAAATACAGTGAAGGAGTTTAAACATGCATGGGATAAGCATAATGCTATCCTTCATATAAGATAGAGATAGGTATAAGGCTATCCTTCATATAAGATAGAGATAGGCATAAGGCTATCCTTCATATAACAGAGATAGGTATAAGGCTATCCTTCATATAACATAGGGATAGGTATAATGCTATCCTTCATATAACATAGGGATAGGTATAAGGCTATCCTTCATATAAGATAGGGATAGGTATAAGGCTATCCTTCATATAAGATAGGGATAGGTATAAGGCTATCCTTCATATAAGATAGGGATAGGTATAAGGCTATTCTTCATATAAGATAGAGATAGGCATCAGGCTATCCTTCATATAATATAGGGATAGGTATAAGGCTATCCTTCATATAAGATAGGGATAGGTATAAGGCTATCCTTCATATAAGACAGGAATAGGTATAAGGCTATCCTTCATATAACATAGGGATAGGTATAAGGCTATCCTTCATATAAGATAGGGATAGGTATAAGGCTATCCTTCATATAAAAGATTGGGATAGGTATAAGGCTATCCTTCATATAAGATAGAGATAGGCATCAGGCTATCCTTCATATAATATAGGGATAGGTATAAGGCTATCCTTCATATAAGACAGGGCCAGGGACTATTGATAGGCTTCAGAATATTGGGCAGACTAGATGGACCAAATGGTTCTTATCTACCGACTTATTCTATGTTTCTATGTGTCTTTTAAATATCCTGGACATAAGTGGACAATGGGCTGTAGCGGTCTATCCTCCCACTCACAGTTCTTCCAATAAGGAACCGATTCCCGCAACCATCGGCCTGTGTGGCGGCAGGTATTGGTCCTTGTGAAGTTTAGGCAATGAAGGAAAAAATAGGACACATAGGGTGTTGAAACAAATATGATCTGCAGTTGGAAAAAAATTCCCAGAGACGCACCTTCCTCTACAAGTGAGAACAATTTTTTTTTGCTTAACAAGGGTGGGGTCAGTGGGAAGGTTACGGTTTATCAGATCATCCGCAAGCATGTCTTCATTTAGCTTCAAATATAAACCAATATCTAACACAACCACTGAACCACCCTTCTCCGCCATCCTGACTGTCAGAGTTATTCTCTTTGGTGTTTGTTTAGATTACTTGGCCATTGTTTAACTTTCATAGAATGATGAAGATTAAAGGGATTGTCCAGCAAAAAGTAACTTATCCCCTATACACAGGATAGGGGATAAGTAGCTGATCACAGGGAGGGTCCAAACACGGCTCTCAACGAGGAGCGTGTGCAGTGGACGGGACATGCTCCATTCCCTTCTGTGGGAGTATTGGTGATGCCTAAATGCTATACTTGTGTCCCTTCGGAGCTTCTATAGAAATTAATGGAGTGTGTGCTGTCTACCAAACACGCTCCTCATTGAGAGCCGGGGTCCCGTTCTGGCTCAGCAGTCGTACTTATCTGCTAATTATCCGCTATCCTGTGGGCAATCACTTTAAAAGGGGTACTTCCTGCCGCTGGGGACCCCCCGCGATCTCCCTGCTGCACCCAGCATTTGTTTAGAGCGTCGGGTGCAGCGCCAGAGGCTCGTGATTTCCCAGTGGCGCCCTGCACGTGATGTCATGGCCACGCCCCTTTCAATGCAAGTCTATGGGAGGGGGCGTGACAGCCGTCACACCCCCTTCCCATAGATATGCATTGAGGGGGCGTGGCCATGACATCACGAGTAGGACGCGGCCATGACGTCACGAGCCTCTGGCCCGCATCGCCAGTCATCTGGCACGGAGCAAAGTTCACTCTGTGCACTGGATGTCTGGGGTGCCGCAGCAGAGATTGGGGGGTCCCCAGCAGCGGGACCTCCGCAATCAGACATCTTATCCCCTATCCTTTTGGATTGGTGAATATGATGTCTAGGGGTGGCGTACCCCTTTAACAAAGTCCCTACGTACCGGATCCTAAAATGTATCCAGGACTGGTGGTCGTGAAGGACTAGGGTAAAAATATGGATTCTCAACATTAAAGGGAATCTGTCATCTGTATCACCTACACCAACCTACATGTATGGGCTTGCAGTGCTGGGGACACTGATGAAAATTATACTTACTGATCCCTGATCCGTGCCTTTGTTATCGCGATATTCTTTTTATTTATATCAGGAGCTTGGTGGAGGGGTGCATTACCAAGCCCCCCCCCCCCCCCCCCGTGCATGTTGACGTTTGGCTTGAATCTTCATATAAAGTGCTTCCTACCCCTGTCCTGAGGCTCTATACTGCAGAATGGAGCTCCACTCTGCAGCTTCACCCCTCTCCTCCGCATGCATAGCTGGTCACAGGAGGCATGAAATGGAATCTCTCTTCTTGCAAGCAAGATTTCAAAGAGGAGAGGCGTTATGCTTCATTTTACAGCATCGAAGCCTTAGCACAGGGGGAAGAAGCGCTTCCTATGATGATTAAAGATAGACGCACCGCGCACAGGAGGCTTGGAAATGTGCACAAACAGCCTGATAGGAAAAAAAGAATATCATCTGAACAGAGGCACAGATCGGGGATCGGTAAGTATCATTTTCATCAGAGTCACCAGCACTACAGGCCTATACCAATAGGTTAGTGCGAGTAATACTGATCACATTCCCTCTAAATAGATGCTGTGTCATTTCATCAAACTTTGCACAGACCAATAGTGAATATGAGAAACTTTGTAATATATGTTATTAGACAAAAATACCTTTTTTTCTCCTTTTATCAAGATACCTCCCTCTCTCTCCTCTCCTGTGAGGCTGTATTTCCCTGTGAAAATTAGCTCAGCTTTCTCCTGTGTCTGCAAGACACGCCAATACATGTCTATGGAGAGGGCAGGAGGGAGCTCCGCCCACCAGCTCTGGGAGAACTGCAAATTATACATGAAGCCTGCAAGGCATAAATCGGCTAAAAAATACATTTTACATGTTATATAATGGCCATATATAGTGCTGCTCCTCATGTACACGCACAGGGCAGCTTATCTTGAAAAGTCAAACGATATGACGGGTTTACTTTAACTTCCTCAACCCTATCATTACCATAAAACATATCTCCCTGTTGTAAAGACAATAATTCATTTCTATGTGATCTTGTACACTTATGGCCTCAACTACAGATATAGTGTCATAAAGGATGTTACTTACCGTCCAGTCTGAACTGAGAGCAGGTGGGATTTTTTTTAATTTATTTTTTTAATAGTCAAAGCTTTAGCGAAATGGTTGCCATTTTTGTTGGTACTGAAAACATTAAAATATTATTCCTTTTGAGAGACCCTCAGACTGGTAACCATCAATATAGGAGGATACATTTATGACATTATTATGCCTTAGTTCCATTTCTGACAATCCCTCTGCAATGTCTTTTTGTTATATTTGCTTCCCGCCATCCTTGGTCGTTTTTTGTACAACGTTTTCTGGTGCGTCTTTTTTTTCAAAAGATAGATTACATACTGGGTGGTCTGTTTTTCATTAGCTCATGACAGCACCCCTGGGGAGGACCTCCCACCGCAGGACAGGAAACCTGGGAACATAAAGGGACACTCCTCTCCACACCTCAGTTCAAAGTAAAGTACTCCAAAGGAGCCAATAAACAGAAAATTATTTTCATTCTCTAGATTCATTAAACATCATTAAAAAAAAAACTTTTTTTTCTTTTTAGGGTAGGATAAATGAGGGATGCTGTCATGAGCTAATGAAAAACAGATTACCTGGTAAGTAATCTATCTTTACCTAATCACTCATGATAGCATCCCTGAAGACTTAGAATAGTAACCAATCAGGGCGGGACTACCACCTGAAGGACCTTACGTCCAAAGGAAAGAAAAGAAAAGGAGATTTTTTTTGTACTCACTGTAAAATCTCTTTCTCGTAGGTTTCATTGGGGGACACAGACACTGATGGGTATATGCTCTTGCCACTTGAAGGCGCTGACACTAGGAAAATAAGTCAGCTCATGCCTAGCAGGATATACCCGCCCACTGGAAGTGAGGTAATCAATTTTGTCACAAAGCAGTAGGAGAAGCCAACAAGAGATATGTCCGAAGGACCCTAGAAAGGAATCCCGGATAAAAGATTAAGAACCGGAAAAGATTATCCGGACCAGTAATGAAGAAAAGGGGTGGTGCTGTGTCCCCCATGAAAGCTACGAGAAAGAGATTTTACGGTAAGTACAAAAAAAAAAAATCTCCTTTTCTCGGTCGCTCTTCATTGGGGGACACAGACACTAATAGTACGTACCAAAGCAGACCCTGGGGTGGGAAAAAAATGCCAGAGAAAGGAACACAGTCCAGAGACTGAACCCCATGCAACTGCAAGGCTTGCTGGCGAGACCCTCAGCCAAGAGATAACCGGGGCCTGGAAACTGAGCGCCTGGAAGAACCACCACCCATGGAGAAGGGCCAGGAAGCCAAAATGAAGAGACCGGAAATCCGCAGAGAGAAATGAAAAAAGGACGTCCCAGAGGCCCGATGGGCCGTAACCATCCTGGAAGGATAGAGGAAACCAATTCCAAGGAAACTACGGAACCAGACAGAGGACTAGCCCGGTAGGTAAACACAGAGAAAAAGGGGGGGGGGGGGGGGAGAGAACCCCATCCAGCCGACTGAAGAGAACATGGCGAGAAAACGCCAGGGAGATCAACATAACCCAGGAAGAAGGCTAGCATGTGGAAAATGGAGACCAGAAACTTCTGGAAAAGAAAAAGGAACAGAGACAAAACCATCCTGAGAGACTTGATGAATCTAACCGATGATCCGGACTGACAAGCTTCAGGTTCCAGATCACCGTCTCAGGGTTACCGCAAGAACCGGGGAGGAAGAGCTGACCCAGAGTATGAAAAAGAGCCGAAACAGCGGTAAAAAGCTCAAAGAGGGAACGACGTCCACGCATAGGGTCAAGTTGACCAGACTGGCGAAATCCAGATGACCTGAACACCCTCTGTGCCGGGAATACCTGGATCACGAAGGAGAAGGAAGTAAATCAGCAGGACAAGGACCTGAACATCCAGAAAAGTGTATCCCGGAATACCGGAGTGACCAGACATGGGAACTGGAACTGGCAATGGGGAACCAGGACAGCAGCCATGCAAAACAGCAGATATAGAGCAGGTGGCCGGCGGTAGTGAAACAGATGGAGCACCTACCGGTGTGCCAGAACGATGCTGGTAGCAGACCAACGGCACGCCCTCTGTGAAAGGGGAACAGTGATAGCTGTTTCTGCGAAGGCCCAATGAACCTGCAGAAAATGCCTACATCCTACCCCGTAACGGTGCTACAGACGGCACACCGTAGAAGGCACCAGAGCTGCAGATACAGATGACCTATGTAAGATGCACATGGTGCAGGAAACCATGCAGACACAGTCTGGCTTGTCACGATGCCGGCTGGCAGGAGGTGGATCCTCTGTGCCAGAGAGGGATAGCGAGGACCGTGCTAGTGGACCGGTTCTAAGACACTACTGGTTTTCACCAGAGCCCGCCGCAAAGCGGGATGGTCTTGCTGCGGCGGTAGTGACCAGGTCGTATCCACCAGCAACGGCTCACCTCTCTGGCTGCTGAAGATAGGCGCGGTACAAGGGAGTAGGCAGAAGCAAAGTCGGACGTAGCAGAAGGTCGGGGGCAGGCGGCAAGGTTCGTAGTCAGGGGAGATAGCAGAAGTTCTGGTACACAGGCTTTAAACACACAAAACGCTTTCACTAGGCACAAGGGCAACAAGATCCGGCAAGGAAGTGCATGGGAGGAGGATAGATATAGTCAGGGACCAGGTGGAAGCCAATTAAGCTAATTGGGCCAGGCACCAATCATTGGTGCACTGGCCCTTTAAGTCTCAGGGAGCTGGCGCGCGCGCGCCCTAGAGAGCGGAGCCGCGCGCGCCAGCACATGACAGCAGGGGACGGGAACGGGTAAGTGACCTGGGATGCGATTCGCGAGCGGGCGCGTCCCGCTGTGCGAATCGCATCCCCAACGGCCATGACAGAGCAGCGCTCCCGGTCAGCGGGACTGACCGGGGAGCTGTAGGGAGAAAGACGCCGTGAGCGCTCCGGGGAGGAGCGGGGACCCGGAGCGCTAGGCGTAACAGTACCCCCCCCCCTTAGGTCTCCCCTTCTCTTTATCCGGTAACTGCCTCCCCTGGGATGAGGACACCGGGAAAGGATGGAGGGATTCCTCAACGGCAGGCAGAACAGCAGGAGTAGGAATGGGGAGAGAGGGCAGAGGGCGAGACCTGGCACGGGGCAGTGTGACACCAGGACGAGGGCCATGCGGGGACACAGGGGCTTGCCTGATGGGACTGGGAGGGGGGGAGAGGCATTTCCTGTGGCAGGCAGAGTCCTTAATGACCTTAGGGGGACCGGATACAGGAGGAACCACAGGGTCACGGCAGGGAGTACTGGGAACCGGTTGAAGGCAGTCCTTGGAACAAGAGGGACCCCAACTCTTGATCCCCCCAGTGGACCAATCCAGGGTTGGGGAATGGTGTTGAAGCCAGGGTAGTCCAAGGAGAACTTCAGAAGTGCAATTAGGAAGGACCAAAAATATAATTTCCTCGTGATGAGGTCCGATGCACATTAGGAGGGGCTCCGTGCGGAAACGCACGGTGCAATCCAACCTGGCTCCGTTGACTGCGGAAACGTGGAGTGGCTTGACAAGACGGGTCACCGGAATGCGGAATTTATTCACTAAGGACTCCCGAATAAAATTCCCAGAAGCTCCAGAGTCCAGGCAGGCCACGGCTGAGAGGGAAGAGCTGGCTGAAGTAGAAATCCGAACAGGCACCGTGAGACGTGGAGAAGCCGACTTAGCATCAAGAGACGCCACACCCACGAGAGCTGGGTGCGAGCGTGCGTTTCCCAGACGTGGAGGACGGATTGGGCAATCCACCAAAAAATGTTCAGTACTGGCACAGTACAGACAAAGATTCTCTTCCTTACGGCGATTCCTCTCTTCCAGGGTCAGGCGAGACCGATCCACTTGCATGGCCTCCTCGGCGGGAGGCCTAGGCGCAGATTGCAGTGGAGACTGTGGGAGAGGTGTCCAGAGATCTAAGTCTTTTTCCTGGCGGAGCTCTTGATGCCTCTCAGAAAAACGCATGTCAATGCGAGTGGCTAGATGAATGAGTTCATGCAGGTTAGCAGGAGTCTCTCGTGCGGCCAGAACATCTTTAATGTTGCTGGATAGGCCTTTTTTAAAGGTCGCGCAGAGAGCCTCATTATTCCAGGATAGTTCAGAGGCGAGAGTACGGAATTGTATGGCGTACTCGCCAACGGAAGAATTACCCTGGACCAGGTTCAGCAGGGCAGTCTCAGCAGAAGAGGCTCGGGCAGGTTCCTCAAAGACACTTCAAATTTCCGAGAAGAAGGAGTGTACAGAGGCAGTGACGGGGTCATTGCGGTCCCAGAGCGGTGTGGCCCATGACAGAGCTTTTCCAGACAGGAGGCTGACTACGAAAGCCACCTTAGACCTTTCAGTAGGAAACTGGTCCGACATCATCTCCATGTGCAGGGAACATTGCGAAAGAAAGCCACGGCAAAACTTAGAGTCCCCATTAAATTTGTCCGGCAAGGACAGGCGGAGGCTAGGAGTGGCCACTCGCTGCGGAAGGGGTGCAGGAGCTGGCGGAGGAGATGGTTGTTGCTGCTGTAGCTGTGACTGTACTTGCTGTAGTTGTGACTGGAGTTGCTGTGTCATGGTGGTCAAGTACGACAGCTGGTGATCTTGTTGGGCGATCTGACGAGCTTGCTGGGCGACCAGCGTAGGGAGGTCAGCGACAACTGGCAGAGGAACTTCAGCGGGATCCATGGCCGGATCTACTGTCACGATGCCGGCTGGCAGGAGGTGGATCCTCTGTGCCAGAGAGGGATAGCGAGGACCGTGCTAGTGGACCGGTTCTAAGACACTACTGGTTTTCACCAGAGCCCGCCGCAAAGCGGGATGGTCTTGCTGCGGCGGTAGTGACCAGGTCGTATCCACTAGCAACGGCTCACCTCTCTGGCTGCTGAAGATAGGCGCGGTACAAGGGAGTAGGCAGAAGCAAAGTCGGACGTAGCAGAAGGTCGGGGGCAGGCGGCAAGGTTCGTAGTCAGGGGAGATAGCAGAAGTTCTGGTACACAGGCTTTAAACACACAAAACGCTTTCACTAGGCACAAGGGCAACAAGATCCGGCAAGGAAGTGCATGGGAGGAGGATAGATATAGTCAGGGACCAGGTGGAAGCCAATTAAGCTAATTGGGCCAGGCACCAATCATTGGTGCACTGGCCCTTTAAGTCTCAGGGAGCTGGCGCGCGCGCGCCCTAGAGAGCGGAGCCGCGCGCGCCAGCACATGACAGCAGGGGACGGGAACGGGTAAGTGACCTGGGATGCGATTCGCGAGCGGGCGCGTCCCGCTGTGCGAATCGCATCCCCAACGGCCATGACAGAGCAGCGCTCCCGGTCAGCGGGACTGACCGGGGAGCTGTAGGGAGAAAGACGCCGTGAGCGCTCCGGGGAGGAGCGGGGACCCGGAGCGCTAGGCGTAACATGGCTTACTTGGAAAAGGACAATGAACACACAGAGTCCCCTTTTCGGAACTGCACACTGAAGGCGGGCTATCAGACTTCAGCAGCGGGAGCGGCAGGTATGGAGTAGGTGACCTGGTAGATTAGGAAGCCGTGCAGACGACTGTCTGGCTTACTGGTATAGGAATTCCTGGAACACATAAGGTGACTCCAGACACCTCACATCGACAGTGGAATACCAGAACCTCAGCTGCGGTATGGTAGGTATGAAGTGGGTGAACTGAATGTTGTAGGTGACCCGTTGGAGGGAGAAACCATGCAGACCACGGTCTGGCTGACTGGTATAGGGTCCCGTGAACCCAACAAGTCCACACCTGCGGGTGGGGCACTGGACTGTGGCAGATATATGATGGATGGCGTATCGGTGTAGGAAACCATGGAGACCAATGGTTAGCTAACTGGCGTAGGGTCCAGTGCATACAGTGACACCCCTCTAGACACCTCACATGAGAAGTGAGGTAAGGGACACTCCAGCCATGTACGCAGCAGCCTAGTGATGGGAGAACAGCAGCTGAGGAACCATGCAGACCACTGTCTGACTTACTGGCATAGAATCCATCGAATACAGTGGTCCCTCAACATACAATGGTAATTCGTTCCAAACGAGCCATCGTTTGTCGAATCCATCATATGTTGAGGGATTCGTGCAATGTAAAGTATAGGAAGCTGTACTCACCTGTCCCCGCCGCTCCGGACCGCGTCCCGCCACTCCTGATGGTGTCCCCGGGCCTCTGCTGGTCTCTCCTGGTCTTCTCCGGTCCTCCGCTTTCTTCCGCAAGGCCTTACTGGGCCTACGTAGCGACGTCATTACGCCGCTGCGTACGCCATTCCTATTGGATGACGGGACGGCGTGCGCAGCTTCGTATTGACGTCACCGGAGAGGGCCGAGAAGACACCGGAGGACCAGCGCTGGACCCGAAGGGCACCCCGGAGCATCGTGGAGGGGTAAGCAATACTCACCACACCACACGGGGAACATTAAGCTGCTATCCGGCAGCAGCTTAAGCATTTTGCTCTGCCGGATAGCACTTAATGCGATGGCCCCGACATAAAAAAGCATTGTATGTCGATGCTGACATCGACATGCGATGGCCTCTGAGAGGCCATCGTATGTCGATTTGATCATATGTCGGGGCCATCGTAGGTCAGGGGGGTCACTGTATGCTGGAGACCACACAGACCACCATCTGGCTTAATGGTATAGGGTCCATAGTATATGCTGGAGACAACACAGCCCACTGGTTGGCCAATTGGAATAGAGGCCTTGCACACACAGGGTCACTCCATCAGAAACCGCGAACAAGTAGTGGGGTACCGGAATCCAGCCACGGATGAGACATGTGAATGTTATTGGTGGTGGGGGGAACCACGCAGACCATGGTCCAGCTTATTGGAATAGAGGTAATGGCACCTACAAACCTCACCCAACCATGGGATACTGAAACTATAGCAGCAGGTGCGGCATACATGTAATGGGTGACCAGCGGTGGAAGAAACCCAACTGAATGGATTTCAAATACCGACCCCGGGAATGAGACGCCTCGTGGCGGTGATTGAACATAAGGCACAGGGGTGGCTCAGGTGGCTCAAGCATGGAGGAGGGGACAGCTTGGAAGGGCCCCTCTGCTAGAAATGTATTGGCACCAGTTGGGGCACCCCATCGGTGGTCTGCCCTCGTATGGAGGGACTGGAAATCCGCCGCGGGTGCAGCAGACATAGCATGGTCATAGAATATATCCCCAGTATTTCCCAAGGGAACAGGCATCCTTGGCAATGACCTGCCACGGCGGGTCGCATAAGGTCCCCCACAGAGGGAAAATGGAGGGATAGAGGCAAATGAAGTCCCAATGCTCAGAAACAGAGGAAAGGACCATAACTCCTTCCTTAAGGGAGTAACCCGGGGAACCTTGCAGACCAGAGATAAAAGTCATATGGAGTACAAAAGTACTACCAAAATTGTGGTATAATCTACCCCCCAAATTCGGTTGGAAGGGTCCCCTAATGTATGGCCCATGGACAGGGATCCTAGATATAGCCAAAGGGCAGGTAAGAGAAGAGACTGCAGGGATGCAATTCATAAAGTGTCACTTTGGGTGATAGAGAGCACTTGCCTCGGCTCTTTAAAAAAAAAAAAAAAAAAATGTAGCTGCCCTACAGATTTGGTCCAAAGAGTCTTCAGCCTTCTCGGCCCAGGAAGAAGCCACTGCCCTGGTAGAGTGAGCTGAAAAAAAGGAAGGTGGATCCTGATTCTTTGTGGTATAGGCTAATGTAATTGATGCCCTGATCCATCTACTAATAGATGCGTTAGAAGCAGTCTTGCCTTTGTTAGGGCCAGAAAATTGGACTAAAAGATTTTCTGTAGAACGAAAGTCCTTAGTAGAGTCCAGATACTTCAGGAGGCATCTTCTGACATCAAGGTTATGGAACTTGACTTCACCTTCATGTCTCGGCTCATCGCAAAAAGAGGGAAGAATAATTATGAAACCACTTTCGGCAGAAAAGATGGTAAAGTTCTCATTACTACCCTGTCATCTAATATCTTAGTATAAGAAGGAAAGGAAGAGAGCACTTGTAATTCTCCTACCCTCTTGAGGGTGAGCAACTTGATGGAGATAGAATCCAGAGGTTCAAATGGTGCCTTTCCTGACAAGGCATCTAACACCAGATTCAAATCCCAGGGAGGAACAGAGGGTATTGATAGAGGATTTAATCTTGTTGCCCCAGAAATAAAACATTTAACAAAGATATTATCTGCTAACTTGCAGTTAAAAAAGGAACTAAGTGCTGAAATTTGTACTTTAGGGTACGTTCAGACGAGCGGATTTACAACATATTTTACGCTGTGGATCTGCCGTTGAAGGACCTCTGTATGGTGCCTTTACATGTGCCTGCTCGGAGCAGCAATACACCGCTACGTGCAGACACACTGAAGCGATGTGCGAGTTGCCACACATGCGCAGTGTACTCGCACACATTGCGGCTGCTCCCCCTGCTCTATGAGCTAGGCCGAGAGCTGCCGCGATGTGTGAGTATACTGTGCATGCGCGCGGCGACTTGCACATCGCAGTGTGTCTGCTCGTAGCGACGTATTGCTGCTCCGAGCAAGCACATGTAAAGGCAGCATACAGAGGTCCCTCAGCAATGGATCCGCAGCAAAATACGTGCTTTAAATCTGCTCGTCTGAATGTACCCTTAAGGGTACTAGGACTTAGCTTCTTATCCAGGCCTAACTGTAGAAAATGAAGGATTTGAGGGATATTAGGATCTCCCAGTGGATCAACTGCAGGTCCCACTACTCTTAAGAAGGCTCTCCATGTTCTTCGGTATATGGCAGATGTTACGTCTTTCCTACTTGCAAGTACGGTGTTTATTACTTGATCAGATAGGCCTCTAGCTTTTAGAATTGACCTCTCAGCATCCAGGTTGTTAGATGAATTGGCTGATGAGCCGACTGAGGATGATGAACTGGTCCCTGGTACAGTAGATCCTCCCTGTCCGGAAGGATCCACGGCAGTGAGACTGACATTGTCCTTAGCAAGGTAAACCAGGGCCTTCGAGGCCAGAAGGGCGCTATCAATAGGACTAAGGCTCTGTCCTGTCTTATCTTTTTCAAGACCTGAGGAATAAGGCGAAGAGGTGGGAAAGTGTACCCTCTTTCTTTTCCCCAATCCTGAGAGAAGGCGTCTACTGCTGTCGGATAATCCAGTGGGATGAGAGAATAGAACCTGTGATTCTTCCTGTTGTTTCTGGAAACAAAGAGATCTATCGAGACTTTTCCAAACCTTTTCTCTATCATTGCAATTATCTCCTTGTTTAGACACCATTCAGACTGAAGAATAAGATGAACTCTGCTCAGGACGTCAGCCACCCTGTTGTCGTCCCCTCTCAGGTGAACCGCAGAGAGATGCTAGCTTGGCTTCTGCTAGGGAAAAAATCTGAAGGAGAGATTTAATATGGAGTCTGATCTTGTCCCCCTGTTTGTTTAAGTAAATTACAGCGGTGGTGTTGTCTGAATATATCAGCACATCCTTCCCTTGGATTTGAGGAATAAGCAAAGATATTGCCTGGAACGCTTCACAGAGCTCTATGTAATTTGATGTAGACTGATGCATCTGAGGAGACCATCTGCCTTGAAGGAGACGCTGGCCGCAGGAGGCCCCCCAACCCCAAGGACTGGCGTCTGTAGTTATACTCACTACAGACAAGGGAGACCAAGGCACCCCTTGAGATACGTTGTTGGGGTTCATCCACCATATCAAGGAGACCCTTCATTTTAAGGAAAGAGAACACTTTTGGTTTAGTGATGAGGGATTGCCATCCCACTTTTGAAGGATATCTGTCTGTAACATCCTGGATCTGTACTGAGCCCATTTCACTTCTACAATACAAAGAGTCATCAGACCTAGTACAGTGGTCCCTCAACATATGATGGTATTTGGTTCCGAGAGGACCATCATATGTTGAAACCATCATATGTTGAGTACATATGTCTATGGAAAACTGGTAATTGGTTCCTGAGTCCTCCATGAAATTTCAACCCAAAGTAAGTAAATATAACCACACAAAGTACAGATGGGATGGGGGGCTTTGTGCCCAGGCCTGGGGTGGGGGAGATTTGTGCCCAGGGGTGGGGGTCCTTTGTGCCCAGGGGTGGGGGTCCTTTGTGCCCAGGGGTGGGGGTCCTTTGTGCCCAGGGGTGGGGGTCCTTTGTGCCCAGGGGTGGGGGTCCTGGAGATTTGTGCCCAGGCCTGGGGGTGCGGGAGATTTGTTCCCAGGCCTGGGGGTCCTTTGTGCCCAGGCCTGGGGGTCCTTTGTGCCCAGGCCTGGGGGTCCTTTGTGCCCAGGCCTGGGGGTCCTTTGTGCCCAGGCCTGGGGGTCCTTTGTGCCCAGGCCTGGGGTCTTTGCTGTTATGTCCTGGGGAGAGGGGATTATCGCTGCCATTGGGTGAGGGGTTAAGTTAACCCCTCACCCCATGGCAGCGGTAGCGCTAACCCCTCACCCCGCGGCAGCATTACTAAGGCAGTGGTCTTCAACCTGCGGACCTCCAGATGTTGCAAAACCACAACTCCCAGCCGTTGGCTGTCCGGGCATGCCGGGAGTTGTAGTTTTGCAACATCTGGAGGTCCGCAGGTTGAAGACCACTGTTAGAGAAAGTTGTACTCACCTGTCCCCGCCGCTCCGGACCGTCACCGCTGCCCTGGATGTCGCCGTCCGTGTCCCCGATGCTGTCCCGCTGCTCCGGGTCCACTTCGCGATCCTCCAGCGTCTTCTGTATGTTCTCCGGTGTCCGGGTGTCGCTTTCTGGTGACGTTATTACGTAGCTGCGACGTAATAACGACGCCGGAAAGCGAGGCCCGGACCCTGGAGGAGATGCAGAAGAGGATCGTGAAGTGGACCCGGAGCAGCAGGGATAGGTAAGTGAACCTGTCCGGGATGCTTAAACTGCTATCCGACAGCAGCTTAAGCATTTTGCGCTGTCGGATAGCAGTTAATGCGATGGCCCCGACATATAAAAGCATCGTATGTTGATTCTGACATCGACATGTGATGGCCTCTGAGAGGCCATCGTTTGTCGATTTGATCATATGTCAGGGCCATCGCATGTCAGGGGGTTACTGTACTGACATTGCTTCCCTGAAGGTGCATAAGAGACCGCTAAAAGAACCTCTACTCTGTCCTTGAGGATCTTTTTTGGCTAGAGGCAGGAGACAAAGCGGAGACACTGAATCCAGAAGGATGCCCAAGAAAACGCACTGCCTGGAAGGGGTTAAATTTGACTTCTTTAGATTCAGATTCCAACCCAGGTCTTTAAGTATGGAGCAAACTACTTGAATATGCAGATGAAGGTTTTCTGAGGAGTCTGATACAATCAGTAAATTGTCCAGATATGGAACCAACAGGATGTTTTGGGTTCTTATGAAAGCTGCCACCTCCGCCATCACCTTGGTAAATATCCTTGGGGCTTGAGAGACCCCAAAGGGAAGGGCCTGATACTGTAAATGGATCCATGCTCCTTCCATAAACACCGTCACTCTTAGAAACCTTTGATGAGAGTTATGGATGGGAATATGGTAGTAGGTGTCTTCGAAATCTACAGAGGCCATCATACAATTTGGAAAAAGCAGAGGAATTGTGGATTATGGGGATTCCATCCTGAATTTGTTGTAGGACGGGAAATTGTTTAATTTCCTCAGATTTATTATTACTCTTAGGCTGGGTTCACACTACGTTTTGTACTTTCGGTTCCCGTATACAGCTTGGAGGAGGGGGGGGCGGGGCTTAATTGCGGCGCCCGCACTCAGCCGTATTCGGGAACCGTATTTAATGCATGTCTATGAGAGGACCGGAGTGAACCGCAGCCTCCGGTCGGCTCATAGACATGCATTAAATACAGTTCCCGCATACGTCTGAGTGCGGGCGCCGCGAATAAGCCCCGCCCCCCCCTCCTCCCAGCTGTATACGGGTAACGAATGTGCAAAACGTAGTGTGAACCCAGCCTTAAAGAACAATTTTTTATTTTTTTTTTTACTAAAAAGAGAGGGGAATAGAATCCCCTCCCCTCCTGGGGGGGACAGGAACCAGGACTTTTTTGAGCAAAAGAGACTTTATTTCCGTTATCATGGCCTCTTGTTTCAGGGAATCTTTCACTATCCCATTGGGGAAGAATCTGTCCAGAAGAGAAGACCCATTCTCAGAGTGGAAAGAACCCAGGGGCTGGAAGAAATTTTCTCCCAGGCCCCTGCAAACCTGGACAGACAAAACACCCCCCGCCCCCCGCCCAGGTGACTACTTACGGGGGCGGCGGTGACTAGTTTATAACTTCATATCTTCACCATCCCTGGGGGCAGGAGCGTCCCCCGGGAATGGCGAAAATAAAGATTTTACCCTATATAACGCTTTACCAAGCATTATATAGGGTAAAATCTGATGACTGGTTCCCTTTAAGTCGGAGAGATTTGGAGGAGAGAACCCGGGAACTCCTGAGGTCACACGCCAGCACCACGAGGCTACAGTGAACAGCACCTGAGGTCACACGCCAGCACCACGAGGCATCAGCTACAGTGAACAGCTTCCCCCGGCCAAAGGCTCCATCCTGGTCACTAGCACAATGGTGACCTGCTCCCTCCAGCACCTACCTCTCTGCAGCCACATCAATCAGAGCTGTAAGGACGGGTAACACTGTACATCACTAGACTGTCAATTGCTGATACATTGTGTCTTTATACTTTTCATTTTCAAAGGAAGCCAACTGCAACTGTATCTAATATTATCTACTACTATGAACTGCCCAGAACTTTTGTTTTCAGCAGGATTGCACAAAAGGACTTAACCCATTCAATACAGTTTATGCATCAGTGATGAATTTCATTAATTTTTTAATTCTTAATACTCTTAATTTTCTTATTTTATTGTAAGATATATACTGTTTATCTCCTCCACAAGGGCCCTCGGTGGGGGAAAATACAATTATCTATACATATACCGTATATATATATATATATATCAGAATTTTTAATAAAAAACATTATAGTTACTGTATTTTTCGCCGTATAAGACACACTTTTTCTTCGCCAAAACTGGGGGGGGGGGGAAGTTGGTGCATCTTATACGGCGAATACCTGCGGCCGGGACCCGAGGCTAATACAGGACATCACCGATCGCTGTGATGCCCTGTATTAACCCTTCAGACGCGGCGATCAAAACTGACCGCCGCCTCTGAAGCGAAAAAAACACTAACACGGCTGTTCAGTCGGGCTGTTCGGGACCGCCGCAGTGAAATCGCGGCGTCTCGAACAGCTTACAGGACACCGGGAGGGACCTTACCTGCCTCCTTGGTGTCTGCTCCGTGCCGGGATCCCCTGCATGGCCGGCGCTCTCCTTTGACGTCATCACGTCGTTGCGCACGCTGTCCCGTCATCCAATAGGAGCGGCGTGCGTAGCGACGTGATGATGGCGACGGAGAGCGAGGATCCCGGGGAAGAAGACGTCCGGAGCGTCGGGGACACCACGGGGACGCGGCAACAGCGATGGAGCGACATCCAGGGCAGCGGTGACGAGCGGTGACGGGTCCGGAGCGGCGGGGACAGGTGAGTACTACCTCCTACAGTGGTCTTCAACCTGGGGACCTTCAGATGTTGCAAAACTACAACTCCCAGCATGCCCGGACAGCCAAGGCTGTCCGGGCATGCTGGGAGTTGTAGTTTTGCAACATCTGGAGGTCAGCAGGTTGAAGATCACTGTTGGGTGCAGAATCTTTTTTTTCTAGATTTTGCACCTTTAAAATAGGGTGCGTCTTATATGCCGGTGCGTCCTATAGGGCGAAAAATACGGTAATTATAATTGAAGCACGATCTCTGATTTGTAAATTATGTCTATTTAAAAATCTTAACCCTTCCAGCACTTATCAGCTGCTGTATACTACAAAAGAATTTGTGAAGCTCTTTCCAGTCCACCTCTGTCCGTGTCAGGAACTGTCCAGAGCAGGAGAGGTTTTCTATGGAGATATGATTCTAATCTGGACAGTTCCTGACACGGACAGAGGTGTCAGCAGAGAGCACTGTGGTCAGACCGAAAAGAAATTCACAAATTTCTCTGTTTTATGCAGCAGCTAATAAGTACTGGAAGGATTAAGATTTTTTTTTTTATAGAAGTAATTTACAAATCTGTTTAACTTGCTAGCACCAGTTGATTTGAAAACATTTGTTTTCTACTTGTTTCCACCGGAGTTTCCCTTTAAGGATAAACTTGGAGTGTATTCTTTTAGTTTCCAATCGCACGTGCAATTATTTTTGTAATCTTTATAATCCCTCTAAAATTTGTTGCGTTTTAGTTGCATTCTTTCTTTCTGCATTTTAGCAATAGTATCCTTCAGCTTCTTATCCATCTCCTCAAATTCTTGAGTGTGAACACAGTTCAACAGCTCTTGCTGCCTTTTTGTGATCTCACTTTTAAAGGGGTATTCAAGGAAAAAACTATATATATATATATATATATATATATATATCTCAACTGGCTCCAGAAAGTTAAACAGATTTGTAAATTACTTCTATTAAAAAATCTTAATCCTTTCAATAATTATCAGCTGCTGAAGTTGAGTTGTTGTTGTTTTCTGTCTGGCAACAGTGCTCTCTGCTGACATCTCTGCTCGTCTCTTGAACCGCCCAGTTTAGAAGAGGTTTGCTATGGGGATTTGCTTCTAAACTGGGCGGTTCCAGAGACAGGTGTCATCAGAGAGCACTTAGACAGAAAAGAACAACTCAACTTCAGCAGCTCATAAGTACTGAAAGGATTAAGATTTTTTAATAGAAGTAATTTACAAATCTGTTTAACTTTCTGGAGCCAGTTGATATAGAAAAGAAAGCTTTTTCCTGGATAATCCCTTTAATGTGCAGTTTGTGCCAATATTACATTGAGTATCCACCCATCCTTTGGTAATACTAAAGCTCCCATCATACCCTATAACTAGCTAGGACAGCGGTCCCCAATCTGTGGCTTTCCAGCTGTTGCAAAACTACAACTACCAGCATGCTGGGAGATGTAGTTTTGCAACAGATAGAAAGTGGACACTGAGCTATGGATTCTCAACTGTGAAAAGTGCAGTGTCATGTCCTGGACAGTTTCTAGCCCAGACCTAAGGCTATGTTCACATGGTTGAATGTCCGGACAGACAGCGGAGCGCTGGCAGAACATACCAGTGCTAGGACCGCTCGGAAATGCACCGTCTCACAGACGGCAAAGCCTTTCATTGCAGAATCCGCAAAAACAATGAACAAGTTCAACGTTCTTGTGGACACCAGAATCAGGATTTCCGAGGCAGATGTTGCTGCTGCAGAAATTCTGCCGTATGCTCAGTGCAGCAGAATCCCATTGAAATCAATGGGACTCTGCTGCAGCGGAATGTCCGTGTGGAATTTTGCACAGACATTCCGCCGTGTGAACAGTGGCCATACACATTGGCGTACTGATATATTTACCGTAGACATTCACTGGCGTCTTTGAGATGGTATCAATTCCTCGCTTAAGTGTCACCGTCACCAGAGCCCCCATTTCAGCGTACCCCCAGACAACAGCCCGGGCCGGCTTCTGCTGCAGAACCATGTGATCTCCATAATAGGACGCAAATCTGAACACGGCATCTGCAACAAACACAGTGTATCATGTTATTATTTCATCCCATCAGCCCCGTCCGCCCCAGCAAAGTGCATCAGCGCATGGCGTTCCCTCATGTGACTATGACAAGCTGCCAGCAGGGAGAAGCCTGGCCATGTCTGGCTATGGACAACAGATTTACCAACCTTGAGGCCAAAGGGTTAATGATTGTTTCAACCTGACAAACCTGTTTCTTTCATACTTGTTTTCCAACTTTAGACCCCAAGGCGGAACTGCGTTTTGAGAAGCCCTTTTAGAGTACATTCACACGAGTGGATTCTGCTGCAGATTTTGCTGCAGATTTTCTGCTGACGATTTTTCTACCCATTGAAGACAACGGGCAAGAAAATCAGCATCAGAAAATCAGCAGAAAAATGCGCATGTGAGAACGAGCCATTCACACATCTGAATTTAAGCTTGCGGAATTCCGCAAGCGGAAATTCAGAGGTGTGAATGGGAGTGCAGATTCCCATGGAAGTCTATGGACTTTAATTTGAGGTGGAATTCTGCAAGCAGAAATTCTGCAGTGTGAATAGACCCTTAGGTTACGATCCGTTTTTTTCTTATAATGAAAGCCAAGGGGAGACAGATTTTGCTGTATGGCATCTGTTCACGGATAAGTTAATACGGATGGCCATAACACAGTGTGAACCTAGCCTTAACTGAAGCTTAGGGCCACTGCCAGCCACATGAGGGTTAACCCCTTAAAGGCTGTATTCACACATTGAATTGCAGTTTTGTTAAAATATTGTACTGCAATGTTTTTACTCTGAATACGCAGTACTGCAATGAAACTGCAATGCAACGTGTAAACACAGCCACAGGGGTACTCCGCTGGAAAACATTTTTCTTTAAATCAACTGGAGCCAGAAAGTTAAACAGATTTGTAAATTAATTCTATTAAAAAATCGTAATCCTTCCTGTACTTATGAGCTGGTTTTTGCTTCACATGAAGTTCTTTCCTTTTTAAACTTCCTTTCTGTGCTCTCTGCTGACACCTCTGTCCATATCAGGAATTGTCCCGAGTAGGAGCAAATCCCCATAGAAAACCTATCCTACTCTGGACAGTTCCCGAAATGGACAGAGGGGTCAGCAGAGAGCACTGTGGTCAGACAAAAATGAAATCCAAAAAGAAAAGAACTTCCTGTGGAGCAAATAGCAGCTGATAAGTACTGGAAGGATTAAGATTTTTAAACAGAAGTAATTTACAAATCTATTTTCCTTTCTGGCACAGGTTGATTAAAAATATTTTTTTTTTCAGTGGAGTACCCCTTTAAGATATGCTTGCAGCATAAACACCGTAACCCCTTCATCCGCCACCGCAAAGGCTCCATGGGAGACATAAAAGGTAACTTCCCTCCAGTAATATGAGAAAGGCAATCTAATATCTTTTTAATGCATTTGTGCACTTTTTCTGCATATAACACTCCGAGGAGGCGCACAGATGGAAAGTGAAGGGACGCAAGACTGAAAGGGTTAAAGCCGAGGCAGTAAAGGGAAACCAAGGAGATAATTCGTGTGATGTGTAAGAAATGCAATCAGTCAGGGAGAAGGAAAGGTTAACAGGTCATGTGACCCTCCACGCCTGTCACGAGAGCCTGGCTGTAACTTTCGGTGTTTTCCTAGTGACATTAACACCGAACCAAAGAAGCTTCCTATGCTGCAGAAGAGCTTACAATCTATGATCTCTGTCCAGATCTGTTAAGGAAACCCAGAACTACAGGACAGCGCTTGTGCAACACTTTCCTGCTGCCGCCAAGGGTTTACCGACAGTCTGCAAGTGGTGCGACTACAACTCCCAGCATGTCCTGACAGCTCCCTGGTCATGTGTACAAGGGTTCTACTACTGTGTGTGTGCCTGACATCCCCAGAGATGCCCAAGATCTGCTGCCCTCCTGTATCATGTGACCCTGGTACCCTAGGATTGCTGGGTCAGTACCTGCACTGGTGAGCAGTAGCACTAGCAGCAGCAGTGGCGTCGTAGTCATGTCTCCTCCGGTCTTGTGTTTTAGCAGGAAGTGCAGCCTTATAAGCAGAGATAGGAGGAGGGAGGGGCCCTGCAGGGAGGAAACATATCTTATATTATTGTATCATACAACAAAATTGTAAATATGTATCCCATTTATCTCCACCAATAGGATTGCTGGGAGCTGTCTCCGCCCCCTCATCTGCATATAATAGAAGGCTAACATTAAAGGGACAGTAACCCTTCAGTCTACCATCTCTACGATACAATCTACTGTCCCCAGTATTCTGACAGCGCAGGTCTGGGAGAGGATGACTGCAGGAAAGGTGAACACAATCTATTGCTCCCTGTTATCAGCCATTTCAAAATGGAGAGGGACTGCCTGTCTTTATCTGTCCTACAATCTCTTCTCCTTTGTCCTATAGTTCATAATATAGTGTCTGTACCTGTGTGTGACGGTTTTCTCACAATTCTTCTGTGATTTTCACTCCAATATTTATTTTTAACAGCATACAAAATGACTGTTGTCTTGGATTTTTCCCAAGTTGCAATGTGGCCGAGACCTGACATCACTAGTCAGCTGATGACAGGGAGCCTGTCTGCTTCAATGGGTGGAGAGATCGCTTGGTGGGAGATCAATCTGCAACTAATGCAACAGCTGTAGGCACCCTGATTGAAAACCACAGGTCTTTTGAATGGATGCAGCTCATTTATGTTTCAATGGGTGGGGTAGCTGATGTGTAGGAGGGAGGAAAATGGAATTATGAGATTTGTAGGCAAAAAAGAAAAGTCAAACAGAAAATACCAGTTCACAAAAAGCTAGCCACAGTGTTATGGTAATCTCACAACAGACATTTAGCCGCAAGACAAGCGCAGATCCTTCCTAACCTCTTAAGGATTCAGGGCGTACCTGTACGTCCTGAGTCCGTACCCGTTCTATAACGCGGGGCCTTAGACGAGCACTGCGTCTAAAGAGAAAGTAAAACTTTGCCGGTTAGCTCAGGGGACTGTTCTGGATCGCCGCGGCGAAATCGCAGCATCCCGATCAGCTGTAGGACAGCTGGAGGATCCCTACCTGCCTCCTCTTTGTCCGATCACCGAATCACTGCTCAGTGCCTGAGATCCAGGCATGAGCAGTAGAGATGAGTGAACTTAGAGTAAATTCGATTCGTCACAAACTTCTCGGCTCGGCAGTTGATGACTTATCCTGCATAAATGAGTTCAGCTTTCAGGTGCTCCGGTGGGCTGGAAAAGGTGGATACAGTCCTAGGAAAGAGTCTCCTAGGACTGTATCCACCTTTTTCAGCCCACTGGAGCACCTGAAAGCTGAACTAATTTATGCAGGAAAAGTCATCAACTGCCGAGCCGAGAAGTTCGTGACGAATCGAATTTACTGTAAGTTTGCTCATCTCTAATGAGCAGTCAAGCGGCAGAATCATTGATTAATGGATTCCTATGAGAAACCATTGATCAATGTAAAAGATCAGTGTGTGCAGTGTTATAGTCCCCTATGGGAGCTATAACATTGCAAAAAAAAAAAAAAAAAGTGAAAAAAAAAAAGTTAATAAATATCATTTATCCCCTTCCCTAATAAAAGTTTGAATCACCCCCCTTTTCCCATAAAAAAAGAAAAAACTGTGTAAATAAAAATAAACATATGTGATATCGCCGTGTGCGGAAATCTCCGAGTTCTAAAAATACCGTATATCATTAATTAAACCGCACAGTCAATGGCGTGCGCGCAAAAAAATTCCAAAGTCCAAAATAGCGTATTTTTGGTCACTTTTTTATATCATGAAAAAATGTATAACAAGCGATCAAAAAGTCCGATCAAAACGAAAATGATACCTCTAAAAACTTCAGATCACGACGCAGAATACGAGCCCTCATAATCCCCCCCCCCCCCCGTATGCAGAAAAATAAAAAAGTTATAGGGGTCAGAAGAGGACAATTTTTAACATATAAATTTTCCTGCATGTAGTTATGATTTTTTCCAGAAGTACGACAAAATCCAACCTATATAAGTAGGGGGTCATTTTAACCATATGGACCTACAGAATAAAGATATTTCGTATAGGGGATAAGTTCCCTTACACTACAGGTGTCCTTTAATGCTGGGCATCACCGATCGGGCTGATGCCCGGCATTAACCCTTTAGATGATCACAGCATCTAAAATGAAAGTAAAACGATCCCGGCAGTAAAGAGGAGCTGAATGGGACCATGTTATAGGGGTCGGAAAATGACAATTTTAAATTAAATACTAATTATGGTACTAAAATAAAACCTATATAAATTAGGTATCCTTGTAAGTGTATGGACTTGTGTCTGTTATTTTATTTCCTTATTTTGAGCATGCGCAGTACAAATAACGGATCATAACGGACGTTAAAATAACGGGCACTAACGGATGTCAATTGTGAACATCCGTCACCCATAGACTTCAATGTTCAAATTTTAACGGCCGTTATTCCACCGTTATTTTTGACAGGACATGTACTGTTATTTGCACCGTCAAAAAAAACGGACATTAGTCATAACAGGACATAACTGATGCTAAAGGATGGTAAAAAAATCCCATTGACATGAATTGGATATTTTGACGGCAGTATTATGGACTTTCAGACGCGAGTTCAAGACGGGAGTTTTTGCAGGGTGACAACGGTAGTGTGAAAGGGGCCTTAAAATCTTAATCCTTCCAGTACCTATCAGTTGCTGTATGCTCCACAGGAAGTTCTTTTCTTTTGGAATTTCCTATCTGTCTGACCACAGTGCTCTCTGCTGACACTTCTGTCCATGTCAGGAACTATATGGAGCAGGAGAGGTTCGCTATAGGGGGTTTGCTCCTGCTCTGGACAGTTCCTGACATGGACAGAGGTGTCAGTAGAGAGCACTGTGTTCAGACAGAAAGGAAATTCAATAAGAAAATAACTTCCTGTGGATCATAACAGCAGCTGATAAGTACAGGAAGGATTACGATTTTTAAAAAGAAGTCATTTACAAATCTGTTTAACTTTTCCAGCACCAGTTGATTAAAAAAAAATGTTTTCCAGTGGAGGACCTTGTTAAGGAGTTACCACAATACTTCGCCTTCTATTAGATAGCATATGTTACTGTAGTGCAGACACATGCACCCAACTGAGACAGATCAGGTATGGTCACATGACCACTGGAACAGTCAACTATTAGTCAGACCCTGAGGGGACTCTAGCATTTGGCTTTGAAATACCTGTGAGTTTTGAGTAAAGCTTATGGGTGTGTGTATGTATATAGATATAGATATATATATATATATAGATAGAGAGAGAGAGAGAGAGAGAGAGAGAGAGAGAGAGAGAGAGAGAGAGAGAGAGAGAGAGAGAGAGAGAGAGAGAGAGAGAGAGAGAGAGAGAGAGAGAGAGAGAGAGAGAGAGAGATATATATATCTATATCTATACACACACACACATATATACATACACTTATGGTTACCAAGAATATGGGAAACGCGCAGCAGCATGTAAGAGCTTCCTGAGCCCTGCCCCGCCCCGTACACTCATCATGTGACCTCCTGGTCGCCACGGAAACAGACTAACAAGGAAGAAGCCTCCACCTGAATAATAACTGACAGAGCAGAGGAGTCAGGAGCAGATACTGTGAGTAACGTTATATAATCTCATATATATATATATATATATACACACAGTACAGTATTATATCACCTCCTATATATATATATACACACAGTACAGTATTATATCACCATATATATATATATATATATACACACAGTACAGTATTATATCACCTCCTATATATATATATACACACAGTACAGTATTATATCACCATATATATATATATATATATACACACAGTACAGTATTATATCACCTCATATATATATATACACACAGTACAGTATTATATCGCCTCATATATATATATATATATATACACACAGTACAGTATTATATCACCATATATATATATATATACACAGTACAGTATTATATCACCTCATATATATATATACACACAGTACAGTATTATATCGCCTCATATATATATATATATACACACAGTACAGTATTATATCACCTCATATATATATATACACACAGTACAGTATTATATCACCATATATATATATATATATATATATACACAGTATAGTATTATATCACCTCATATATATATATATATATATATATATATATACAGTATAGTATTATATCACCTCATATATATATATACACACAGTATAGTATTATATCACCTTATATATATATATATATATATATACAGTATAGTATTATATCACCTCATATATATATATATACACACAGTATAGTATTATATCACCTCATATATATATATTTCCTCTTCATCCCCCTACGGCAGCACAGAAGGGATATTCTGGTCTCAAATTCCCCACTAGGACCGCCCACCTAGAATTAACATAATTAATTAAGAAGCAGACCCCCAGCCCTATATAGTGCTCCCTCACACACTCCACACTGTGTTTTTTTTGGTCCTCCTTCTGCAAAATTAGGACTAACTTTTTATGCCCATCTTTTTTCATCAGTCCTGCTTGGCTTGGCTGCAACTTATTGTGAGTATTAGCCAGTGCGGGGTCCTGGCATCTTTCCCTGTCATCTCTTGTGGATGACAGGGATATACCGGCGTGGTCCCGGTGTCCTGGGCTATGATGGGGGGCTTTATGCAGTGCGGAGTCCTGTTCCCCCCCCCCGGAGCTTAGTTCTATATGTCGGCATTTAGCTGGTGTGTATCCCGGCGGCCGACAGATGTGTAAACTCCGGCCCCAGTGATGTGCCTGCCTGTCTGCCGGTGGGTATCCCGGCTGTGTGCGGTGGAGAAGGGCCTGCAGTCCCGGTAAGTCTATGTTTCTTACCTTCTCCGGCGGCTGTTTTCTTCTCCTGTGCGCTCGCTTGCTTCGGCAGCTGTCTGCGCTGCTGTCCGGGGCCGTGATGTGGTGCGCGAAGCGCGCGTCTCCAGGGGTTTTTTCTCCTGCATCTGGGCGCGTGCTTCTGACGTCACGCAGCCCATTCACTGCAGGGGGTCGGCGGGGTTTTGCTATTTAAACCTGGGGCCCGGTCTGTTCAGCCGCTTCTTGTGCTGGGCAGCCGGGCTCTTGGTTATTAAGGTAAAACCCTGGTTTTTCTCTCCTGTATATATTATATATTGCTGGGCATCATCCTGAGACAGCTGTTTCTTCCTGTCTTTTCAGATGGCGTCTGAAACTGGCAGGAAGAAAAAGGGGAAAGCTAAGCACAGATGTTGTGTGGCTTGTGGCGAACTTCTTCCAGATGATCTGCCCTTTGATGAGTGCGACATGTGTTATAAGAGATCCAACTATGATACCCTAGCTGTGAATAAAGTTACTAGATGCATTAGTTGCCTGGAATACCTTCCGGTGGGATATCCATCTAATTTATGTGACTCCTGTGCTCCACCTGAGAAGCCGGAATTTGAGGATGAAGCAAGGGAGTTTTTTGGTTGGATGCGTAAACGCTTGTCAAAACCAACTATTATGGATAAACGTCATAATGTAAAGGAATCTTCTTCTTCATCTTCATCTTCAGAATCCTCCTCTGAACCAATTAAAAAGAAGCTTAAAAGGTTGCTTTCTTCCTCATCAGATAGCGACGCAGGTCCGTCTAATAAAGGGAAAAAGAAGCAGCATAAGAAAGACGCTTCTTCCTCTGATTCATCTTCTGCTTCTTCCTCATCGTATTCATCCTCTTCAGAGTCGGATCATGTATCTGAAGACTATTACTTATTCAAACCTGAAAAAACTGATAAATTAATAAAGAAGGTAAAGAAGAGTATTGAGACAGGTAAACAAAAGCGCTCTGTCCAAGATAAAGAGAGTTTGTTCTACTTTCCTAAGCGTAAATCCACGGTGTTACCGGGTCATCAGGTCCTACTGAACGTGATGGAAAAAGAGTGGAAAAAACCAGATAAAAGGATAGACCTAGGATCCAGGTTTAAAAAAGTATATAAACTGGACCCTGCGGTTTCAGAAGACTGGGATCAACCGGGAAAAGTTGATCAAGCAGTGGCCAGAGTATCCAAAAATGCCTTTTTTCCTGCAGATGACTCCATATTATTAAAAGATGTCATGGACAAGAAGGCAGAGACTTTGTTGAAGAGAGTCCATGGCAACATGGCCGCCCTGAACAAAGCGGCTCTCTCAACCGTACCTATATCCAGGGCAGTGAGATTGTGGTTGAGCCATTTGTCACGTAACATCAATGAGAAACGTTCTAAACATCATTTAAAAGAACAGTTATCAACTTTAAAGTCGGCAGCTGAGTACCTATGTGATTTTTCTTTAGATGTGCTCAGAATTGCATCTAAATCCATGGCAGTGGCCAACTCTGTCAGAAGATCAGTATGGCTCAGACCATGGTCAGGGGATAATTCTACGAAATCACATTTCTGTGCGTTTCCCTTCGAACCTGGTCGTCTTATCGGAAAACAACTGGATAAGGTACTGAAGGAGAATAAAAAAGATAAAGTGTTGGTTTTGCCCCACTCTTTTCGCAAGCCGTTTAAACCACGGATTCAAAAATGGAAAAATAATTTTCGTAAGCGACAAGGTCAAGAGAAATCAGATAGAAGCTTTCGTCCGAGGTTCCAGCCTAAAGGGAACAAGAAGCCTCCTGGTGCAGCCGGTCAAAAGCCCGACTTCTGACGCCAGAAGATCGAGTCCAGTGGGAGCAAGACTTATGGACTTTGTGGGAGAATGGCAAAGAGTCTCCACGGACAGTTGGGTTCTGAATATAATCCGCTCAGGCTATGCCCTAGAGTTCATCCGTCGCCCAAACGACAGATTTTTGTTAAATCAGGACAAGGATCAAAGAGTCCTTGGCTTACTGGCAGAATTTCTAAAGAAAAAAGCACTAGAACGAGTACCAGAAGACGAGGAATTCCAGGGAGTGTATTCCCGTGTTTTCCCGGTACCCAAACCCAATCAAAAGTGGCGACTGATTGTCGATTTGAGATTCCTAAACAGGTATCTAGGAAAAACGAAATTCAGAATGGAGTCTATCAGGTCGGTGTACAGTCTTGTGCAGAGGGGAGAATTCCTAGCCTCTCTCGACTTAAAAGACGCTTACCTACACATTCCCATCAGGCCTCAAGACAGAAGATATCTAAGAGTGGCAGTAAAATCAGGAAACCACGTTTCACACTTCCAGTTCCGTGCCCTTCCCTTCGGGCTATCGCCCGCACCAAGAATATTTACAAAGGTCGTCATTGTGTTAGTAGCAGCCCTGAGGCTTCAGGGCATAAGGGTAGTACCATATTTAGACGACTGGCTGGTCATAGCCAGCACCCCGGAAACATTGACAAGTCATATCCAGAAATGTATCGAGTTACTTCAGAGAGTGGGATTCATCATAAACATCCAAAAGTCAGAGTTAACACCAGTGAACCGTATTCAATTTCTAGGCCTAATTATAGACCTATTGCAGATGAAGATTTTTCTTCCAGAACAGAAGGTATTACAGATAAGGAATACCATCCGCAGGCTGTATGTCACGTCTTCACTGACGATCAGGAAAGCAATGAGTGTCCTAGGACTTCTGACGGCTACAATAGAGGCAGTACCGTGGGCGAAAGCTCACTTCAGGGAACTACAGGCGGAAATCCTTATAGCCTACTCACGTCGGAAGTCACTGGATGCCAAGATGGATATTTCGCTCCAAGTACGAACAAACCTGCTATGGTGGACAGCTACAAAGAATCTCATTGTGGGGAAGAATTTTTTGATAGGACCTCAGAAAATCATTACCACAGATGCCTCTGCCACAGGGTGGGGTGCCCATTCAGAGGAAGCATGGGTCCAAGGTCTGTGGTCAGCCAGGGTGGCGGAGAGATCCTCCAACTTCAGGGAGCTAAAAGCTATTCAACTAGCCCTCCTGCACTTTGGACCCTCTGTGCATGGAAAATCGGTGCTATTGCAGACCGACAATGCCACCGCGGCATATTACATAAACAAACAGGGTGGTACCCGTTGTCGAGTTCTACAACTCCTGTGCGCAGAAATTATGAAGTGGGCAGAAACCAGGTTAATGGAGATCCGGGCGGTCCATATCAAAGGAGATCTCAATCTATATGCGGATCTCCTAAGCCGAGAGACTCTTCTGCCTACAGAATGGTCTCTGAATCAGGTCTATTTCAACATGCTAACGGACAAATGGGGGACTCCAGAGCTGGACCTCATGGCAACTCGAGAGAACCGCAAATTGCCAGCATTCGGGTCTCTCAGACGTCACGACCATCCGGACATTCTGGATGCGTTTTCTTTTCCATGGCGGAACAAATTTCTATATCTGTACCCACCTCTTCCTGTACTACCCAGGGTATTGAGCAAAATTCTTCAGGACAAGCCGTCTGTCATACTAATAACACCTTTCTGGCCACGCAGAACCTGGTTTCCACTCCTATTGCAACTGTCAGGAGGCAGTTTCTGGAAATTACCGATGGTTCCGGATCTGCTCCTCCAGAGGGGATTCCGTCATCCTCAGCCGGGTCGATTGCAGCTGACAGCGTGGTTCCTGAAGGGGACAGACTAAGACAACTGGGTCTGTCTGATGGAGTGGTAAGAACCTTGCTGGCATCAAGAAAATCTTCCACGAACTTTATTTATTCTAGACTATGGAAAAAATTTCAGTCTTGGTTAACTCAATCTGAATTACATCTGTCTCTAGCATCTGTGTTACAGTTCTTACAGGCAGGGCATGAAAAAGGACTTAAGGCAAATACTCTGAAGGTTCATCTAACTGCAATTAATGCCATGACAAACGGCCAATTTAATAACCAACCTCTAATCGGCAGGTTCTTCAAAGCCCTCAATAAATTAAATCCAGCTATCCGGCCTCCAGTGGCATCATGGGATCTTTCCTTAGTCCTGAATGCGTTAACAAAAACACCTTTTGAACCTATAGATCT